>NC_140170.1:44984954-45027454 GCF_963971535.1 Notolepis coatsorum | reverse complement strand
TCAGTGGCCACACCTGGACTATTATCAATTACCTCTCGCACCTGTGGTGGCAGGCTAATTAGTTCCCCGGTGGGCTTTAAATACCAGGGCGCTTCCCCTCGTTTCGGCGTGGGGTCGTGTTGTATACTTGCCGAGTCATATTCCCTAAACATCTAGACTCTTTCGGGAGATCCTCTGTCTGCCTATGCTGTTTTATCTCCGGCGTGAGACGAGGTGCAAGCTTTGGCCACCTGTCGCCGTTTGCCTGGAGGGAGACATTGTACTGCGCTCTCTAATCCTCTACGGGAGGTATTCCAGTGTTCCACTCCAGACCAGCGCGCCAGATGCGCTCAAGCCTTCGTCTGCTGTCGCCGTAGCCTGTGGAGGAGACTGTTCTGCGCTCCCTGTAACTTCCACGGGAGGCACCCCAGCGTTCCACTGCAGACCCCAGCGCAGCTGTTCGTCCTGACGCACATCCAGACCAGCGCGCCAGATGCGCTCAAGCCTTCGTCTGCTGTCGCCGTAGCTTGTGGAGGAGACTGTTCTGCGCTCCCTGTAACTTCCACGGGAGGCACCCCAGCGTTCCACTGCAGACCCCAGCGCAGCTGTTCGTCCTGACGCACATCTAGACCAACGCGCATCTTCCGGACCCTTGGGCTTGGCACGCTCTCCAGTCACCAGCGCGCAACGCGCATCTGCAAGGGCTTGGCACGCTCTCCAGTCACCAGCGCGCAACGCGCATCTTCAAGGGCTTGGCACGCTCTCCAGTCTCCAGCGCGCAACGCGCATCTTCAAGGGCTTGGCACGCTCTCCAGTCTCCAGCGCGCAACGCGCATCTTCAAGGGCTTGGCACGCTCTCCAGTCTCCAGCGCGCAACGCGCATCTTCCAAGGATCCTCGTGCTTGGCACACTCCTCCTCGCAGACGCACCCCGAGGCGTCTCTCGGTTCCGACGCGCACACCAAGGTGTGGCGCGCACTCTGTTCCTCGGCTCCGACAGCGGCTACCCGGTGGACGACACCCTCGCCACCGCCACTGTTCCGACGCGCACACCAAGGTGTGGCGCGCACTCTGTTCCTCGGCTCCGACAGCGGCTACCCGGTGGACGACACCCTCGCCACCGCCACTGTTCCGACGCGCACAGCAAGGTGTGGCGCGCACTCTGTTCCTCGGCTCCGACAGCGGCTACCCGGTGGACGACACCCTCGCCACCGCCACTGTTCCGACGCGCACACCAAGGTGTGGCGCGCACTCTGTTCCTCGGCTCCGACAGCGGCTACCCGGTGGACGACACCCTCGCCACCGCCACTGTTCCAGCACTCTGTTCCTCGGCTCCGACAGTCGGCTACCCGGTGGACGACACCCTCGCCACCGCCACTGTTCCAGCACTCTGTTCCTCGGCTCGGACAGCCAGCCACCCGGTGGCGATGCCCTCGCCCCGCTGCTGTCCCTGTACCTTTACGCATACGCCTGGGTGAGTTTTGATTGTGATGTCACTCACCCAGCGTAGTGCCCTTGCCCCCGTTCCCGCTGCTGTCCCTGTACCTTTACGCATACGCCTGGGTGAGTTTTGATTGTGATGTCACTCACTCAGCGTAATGCTTTTTGCCCCCCGTTCCCGCTGCTGTCCCTGTACCTTTACGCATACGCCTGGGTGAGTTTTGATTGTGATGTCACTCACTCAGCGTAATGCCTCTTGCCCCCGTCTCGCTGCTGTTCCTGTACCATTACGCATACGCCTGGGTGAGTTTTGATTGTGATGTCACTCACCCAGCGTATTGCCTCCTTTAGTTCTCACTTAGTTGTAGTTTGGACATTTCATCTCCCACTCTGTTTTTGTTCTCACTTAGATAGTATTTTTGGACATTACATCTCCCCCTGTGTGTTTGTCACACGAAGATATTATTATTTTGTTACCTTGTTTATTTGGACTGTTCTGCTTCTGCTCTGTTTGTTCCCTTTTGAATATTAACCCTCTCCTCTGTTCTGCAGAGCGGCCCAGATGTTTTCCCACCAGTCCCCCTGTTCCTCCCTGTCCCCAGCCCGCCTCCGCGGGTCTCTGTCCCCAGTTCCTCCCTGTTCCCCAGCCCGCCTCCGCGGGCCTCAGTCCCTAGTCCTCTATCCCTAGCTCTCCTAGTCCCTAGTCCTCTATCCCTAGCTCTCCTAGTCCCTAGTCCTCTGTCCCTAGTTCTCCTTGTCCCTAGTTCTCCTAGTCTCTAGTTCCTCTGTTCCCAAGGCGTTCCCTTAACCTTCCCTTAGGCGTTCCCTTACCTTCCCATAGTGTTCCCTTTTCCTGCCCGCCTCTTAAAGGCACTTTACCTTCCCCTCTTGTGTTATTCCAGTGTTTTGTGTTTTCTCCCTTAAAGGGACAGTGCCCTTTTTCCCTGTTCTAAATAAATATCTGTTTCTTGGCAAACCATCATACCTGTCTTGTGTTGTGCGATTGGGGTCGGTTACAAACCATAACAGTACGACCCCACCAAATCGACGACCCCAGCCAGCACAGACGGTGTATGTTGAGTTTGCCTTTTTTTTTCTTGTTCCCTCTAGCTCCCCTGTTAGCCCAGTTTAGCTTCCTTGTTAGTCCTGTTTAGCTCCCTTGTTAGCCTGTTAGCTCCCCTGTTAGCCCTGTTGGCTTCCCTGTTAGCCCAGTTTAGCTCCCCTGTTAGCCTGTTAGCTCCCCTGTTAGCCCTGTTGGCTTCCCTGTTAGCCCTGTTTTGACCCCCCTGCAGCTTGTTAGGCCTCTACTACCAGCATGGCCCCTGTCTGCTAGCCTTGCCCCGGCTGCTAGCACAGCCTCTATGTTTATGCAGCCCTTGCTGCTGGCATAGGCCCTGTAGCTAGCCTTGCCCTGGCAGCTAACCCAGTCCCTCAGCAGAGCCCCAGTCTGCTAGCTTGGCCCCGGCTGCTAGCACAGCCTCTATGTTATTGCAGCCTTGCAGCTGGCATAGGCCTGTAGCTAGCCAGGCCCAAGCAGCTAACCCGGTCCCTCTGCATGGCCTCCACTTTTTTGTGTAGAATCTCACACAGCTAGGACTGTCCTTCCAGCTAGCTTGTGCTCTCATGCTGGTCCAGCCCTGTCTGCCAGCCTAGCTCCGGCAGCTAGCGCAGCCTCTATGTTGATGTAGCAGTACAGCTAGCATAGGCCCTGTAGCTATCAGTGCCCTGGCAGCTACCCTTTCCCTCTGCTAGCCTGGCTCCGGCAGCTTGCGCAGCCTCTATGTTGATGTAGCAGTACAGCTAGCATAGGCCCTGTAGCTATCAGTGCCCTGGCAGCTAACCTTCCCTCTGCTAGCCCTTTCCCGGTGCTTCTATGGTTACCCCTTAGCTACCCTGCTCGCCCCTCAGTTCCTCTAGACCTGTTGCTCTAGACCAGTTCTCTAGACCCAGTTTCTCTAGACCAGTTCTCTAGACCAGTTCTCTAAACCAGTTCTCTAGACCAGTTCTCTTGCCCAGTTCGCTAGACTAGTTCTCTAGACCCAGTTCCTCTAGACCAGTTCCCCCAGTTGCCCCTCTGCTACCCTAGTTACCCCTCGGCGACCCTGTTTCTTTTGCTAGCCCCACTCTTGTGGTGGCTTCCCCTGCTGGCTTGGCCAGTACCTCTTGTTTTGCCCCCTGCCACTCTGTCTGTATTTGTTTTGGGTCGCCAGGTGGCTCCCGTTGAGGGGGGGGTACTGTGAGGTTTTGCCCGCTGCTCACCACCTTTTCTCTGTTTCTTTAAAGCCTACTGTTAGAAATTCCCTTCTCACTCACTCTCTCTAGCCCCCACCCTCTCGTTCTTTACTCTCGTTTACTCTCAGTGGCCACACCTGGACTATTATCAATTACCTCTCGCACCTGTGGTGGCAGGCTAATTAGTTCCCCGGTGGGCTTTAAATACCAGGGCGCTTCCCCTCGTTTCGGCGTGGGGTCGTGTTGTATACTTGCCGAGTCATATTCCCTAAACATCTAGACTCTTTCGGGAGATCCTCTGTCTGCCTATGCTGTTTTATCTCCGGCGTGAGACGAGGTGCAAGCTTTGGCCACCTGTCGCCGTTTGCCTGGAGGGAGACATTGTACTGCGCTCTCTAATCCTCTACGGGAGGTATTCCAGTGTTCCACTCCAGACCAGCGCGCCAGATGCGCTCAAGCCTTCGTCTGCTGTCGCCGTAGCCTGTGGAGGAGACTGTTCTGCGCTCCCTGTAACTTCCACGGGAGGCACCCCAGCGTTCCACTGCAGACCCCAGCGCAGCTGTTCGTCCTGACGCACATCCAGACCAGCGCGCCAGATGCGCTCAAGCCTTCGTCTGCTGTCGCCGTAGCCTGTGGAGGAGACTGTTCTGCGCTCCCTGTAACTTCCACGGGAGGCACCCCAGCGTTCCACTGCAGACCCCAGCGCAGCTGTTCGTCCTGACGCACATCTAGACCAACGCGCATCTTCCGGACCCTCGGGCTTGGCACGCTCTCCAGTCACCAGCGCGCAACGCGCATCTGCAAGGGCTTGGCACGCTCTCCAGTCACCAGCGCGCAACGCGCATCTTCAAGGGCTTGGCACGCTCTCCAGTCTCCAGCGCGCAACGCGCATCTTCAAGGGCTTGGCACGCTCTCCAGTCTCCAGCGCGCAACGCGCATCTTCAAGGGCTTGGCACGCTCTCCAGTCTCCAGCGCGCAACGCGCATCTTCCAAGGATCCTCGTGCTTGGCACACTCCTCCTCGCAGACGCACCCCGAGGCGTCTCTCGGTTCCGACGCGCACACCAAGGTGTGGCGCGCACTCTGTTCCTCGGCTCCGACAGCGGCTACCCGGTGGACGACACCCTCGCCACCGCCACTGTTCCGACGCGCACACCAAGGTGTGGCGCGCACTCTGTTCCTCGGCTCCGACAGCGGCTACCCGGTGGACGACACCCTCGCCACCGCCACTGTTCCGACGCGCACAGCAAGGTGTGGCGCGCACTCTGTTCCTCGGCTCCGACAGCGGCTACCCGGTGGACGACACCCTCGCCACCGCCACTGTTCCGACGCGCACACCAAGGTGTGGCGCGCACTCTGTTCCTCGGCTCCGACAGCGGCTACCCGGTGGACGACACCCTCGCCACCGCCACTGTTCCGACGCGCACAGCAAGGTGTGGCGCGCACTCTGTTCCTCGGCTCCGACAGCGGCTACCCGGTGGACGACACCCTCGCCACCGCCACTGTTCCGACGCGCACACCAAGGTGTGGCGCGCACTCTGTTCCTCGGCTCCGACAGCGGCTACCCGGTGGACGACACCCTCGCCACCGCCACTGTTCCAGCACTCTGTTCCTCGGCTCCGACAGTCGGCTACCCGGTGGACGACACCCTCGCCACCGCCACTGTTCCAGCACTCTGTTCCTCGGCTCGGACAGCCAGCCACCCGGTGGCGATGCCCTCGCCCCGCTGCTGTCCCTGTACCTTTACGCATACGCCTGGGTGAGTTTTGATTGTGATGTCACTCACCCAGCGTAGTGCCCTTGCCCCCGTTCCCGCTGCTGTCCCTGTACCTTTACGCATACGCCTGGGTGAGTTTTGATTGTGATGTCACTCACTCAGCGTAATGCTTTTTGCCCCCCGTTCCCGCTGCTGTCCCTGTACCTTTACGCATACGCCTGGGTGAGTTTTGATTGTGATGTCACTCACTCAGCGTAATGCCTCTTGCCCCCGTCTCGCTGCTGTTCCTGTACCATTACGCATACGCCTGGGTGAGTTTTGATTGTGATGTCACTCACCCAGCGTATTGCCTCCTTTAGTTCTCACTTAGTTGTAGTTTGGACATTTCATCTCCCACTCTGTTTTTGTTCTCACTTAGATAGTATTTTTGGACATTACATCTCCCCCTGTGTGTTTGTCACACGAAGATATTATTATTTTGTTACCTTGTTTATTTGGACTGTTCTGCTTCTGCTCTGTTTGTTCCCTTTTGAATATTAACCCTCTCCTCTGTTCTGCAGAGCGGCCCAGATGTTTTCCCACCAGTCCCCCTGTTCCTCCCTGTCCCCAGCCCGCCTCCGCGGGTCTCTGTCCCCAGTTCCTCCCTGTTCCCCAGCTCGCCTCCGCGGGCCTCAGTCCCTAGTCCTCTATCCCTAGCTCTCCTAGTCCCTAGTCCTCTATCCCTAGCTCTCCTAGTCCCTAGTCCTCTGTCCCTAGTTCTCCTTGTCCCTAGTTCTCCTAGTCTCTAGTTCCTCTGTTCCCAAGGCGTTCCCTTAACCTTCCCTTAGGCGTTCCCTTACCTTCCCATAGTGTTCCCTTTTCCTGCCCGCCTCTTAAAGGCACTTTACCTTCCCCTCTTGTGTTATTCCAGTGTTTTGTGTTTTCTCCCTTAAAGGGACAGTGCCCTTTTTCCCTGTTCTAAATAAATATCTGTTTCTTGGCAAACCATCATACCTGTCTTGTGTTGTGCGATTGGGGTCGGTTACAAACCATAACAAGTAGAAGGTAGGAGAGAAGAGGAAGGGGTGAGGGAGGAGAGGAGAGGGGTAGAAGGGGGAGAGAAGAGGAAGGGAGGAGGGAGGAGAGGAGAGGGGAGAGGAGTAGAAGGTAGGAGAGAAGAGGAAGGGAGGAGGGAGGAGGGGAGAGGAGTAGAAGGTAGGAGAGAAGAGGAAGGGAGGAGGGAGAGGAGGGGAGACGAGTAGAAGGTAGGAGAGAAGAGGAAGGGAGGAGAGGAGAGGGGAGAGGAGTAGAAGGTAGGAGAGAAGAGGAAGGGAGGAGAGGAGAGAGGAGAGGAGTAGAAGGTAGGAGAGAAGAGGAAGGGAGGAGAAGGGAGAGGAGTAGAAGGTAGGAGAGAAGAGGAAAGGATGAGGGAGGAGAGGAGAGGGGAGAGGAGTAGAAGGTAGGAGAGAAGAGGAAAGGATGAGGGAGGAGAGGAGAGGGGAGAGGAGTAGAAGGTAGGAGAGGAGAGGAAGGGAGGAGAGGAAGGGAGGAGGGAGGAGAGAAGAGGAAAGAGCAGAGGGGGTGAGAAAGAACATTTCTTAGACAGGTTAAAGAATTAGTTATTATTCTTTTTACTAGAATTAGAATTCAAAACAAATCGATTTAATCTTAAAAAACCTTGTCTATGTTTTCAATGTTTCTCAAGATGACGTCCCATTGACAAATGCTGACATTTTCTGCTTCCAACATCTCAAAAACCAGAATACTAGTGCCAGTGCTTTTTGGATGAACTGAAAGGGACCAATCAGATAGGTTTCCTAAAAACATGGACTATGCTTTAATGATCTTTCTAATAAAATCGACTAATTAATTAATCTACTAATAACCTCACCGCCATCCTTCACAGGAGCTGCTATCAGTTTGATGATCCAATTCTTGGTCTCTGGTTGGACTTGTCCTCCCAGCTGGACCAGAACCAGAGGCTCGACCTCCTCCGACACACAACAGGGGCAGCTGGCTTTGGTCCAGCCTTGTCCTGTACTGGTACCGCTCAGTCTGGCCAGAACCTCGTCTTCTGGATCCTTCATCTCCTGGGCTAAGTCACCACCACCATCATCACCATCATCACCATCCCCCAACGCACCTCCTGGATCCTTCGTCTCCTGGGTCAGGTCACCATCACCACCATCACCACCATCATCACCAGCATCACCGTCCCCCAACGCACCTCCTGGATCCTTCGTCTCCTGGGCCAGGTCACCATCACCACCATCATCACCACCATCATCATCATCACCATCCCCCAACATCCCTCCTAGAGTCTTCGTCTCCTGGGCCAGGTCACCATCACCACCATCATCACCATCATCACCACCACCATCATCACCATCACCATCCCCCAACATCCCTCCTAGAGTCTTCGTCTCCTGGGCCAGGTCACCACCATCGTCATCACCACCAGCCAGCGAAGTCATGGTGAGACTGTAAGAGTTTGGAGGGAGAGTTTTATTGGCTATATGCTGTGGCACCAGTCTGCTCAATACCTTTGTCTGTGTGATTCCATTTTCCTCACCATTACTACTCTACGTATGGGTCTAAATATCGGATCATTAAGCTATATAGAGGGTCACTGCAAAGTGTTTTTGGAACGTCGACTATTTTCTGGAAAACAAATTGTCAAAGGAGTCGATAAAGGAAATGATAAAGAAGAATCACATCGACAAGCAGAATCAACAACTGGATCAGATTGTAGGGAGATATATCGCTTAGGATGTCCATCCCTACCATCGTCACCAACACCCAACATTATGGGAGAGAGACTGGAGGCGTGATTACGAAACCTAGCCGCATTCCTCGGAGACGCTCTCTAATTGGCCGACGCCTGTTTCTACACTGGTTAAGCTTAGGCACTCTTCGAAGTTGGTTAAGGTTAGAGTTTGTCTTAGAGCATGGCGATAGAACGCCAGGTAGTTTGCAGGCTGTTTGACGTGGAAATGGGCAAAGACACAGCTCGTCACGGATTGGGCAAACGCGTCAGTGGCCAATCAGAGAGCGTCAGTCAGTGCCAATCAGAGAGCGTCTCCGAGAAATGCGGCTAGGTTTCATAATCACGCAGACTGGAGCAGGAGCAGGAATGAAACTACCAGGCAGAAGATAATTGTGTCAGCTATGTTAACTATCATAGCTATGTGTCCAAGAATGCAGAAAAACACTCAACAAAAAAATTTTAAACTAGGAGGAAGAACAACTACTACTGCACTCTATTCTGATTTGAATAGTTAAAGGTAGAAAAGCTTGTTTTGTTCTGTTCCACAGAATGTTGATCGTTGAAGAGGTAGAGTAGCAGTCGGGAGGTATTTCAAATGAAGTTGGAATGACTTTCTTTTTTTTAACAACTCTATAACCATGAACAGGAAGGAGGGCTGCAGCGTCTTTGTAGTGTGAATCCAGTGTTTTATTGGTGCGAGTGTGTTATTGGTTTGATTGATTGATTGCTTAAAAAAAATATTAACAGTGAAATGCATGTCCTTTTAACAAATGGCAGACTTCCGCGATTTATATTTTGTTCCACAATTACTCATGACCCACCAATTACATAATCCAACATTGTGTAAGAAACTAACACATTCGCCGTGACAGAATCGTTTTTGATTTCGTCGTTATGACGCTTTCAACATATCCATTCGTAAAGATTATTGTCCGCCATCTTGCTTTCATTTCTAAAACCACGAACGGCGGAGTGATTGTAATTCGGTTGTGGGCGGGTTCTGGGATCACGAGCGTGGGTTATAAGAAATAACCATGTGTAACTTGACAGTTTCAGCCAATCAGAATCGAGAAATTAGCATGCCATTGTATAAACAACAATAAAATTGCTCTAAATTATAATACAATAATCACAGTATGGATGTAGCGTGTGTGCAAAGTGGCAGCAGAAACAATGATAAAATAGCTGTAGATTATAATATAATAATCACAGTGTTGTGACTCAGTACAGTGAGTGAGTAGTGGGCAGACAGGCAGCAGGACGTTAGGTTATTTGTTCATGAGCCTTACAGCCTGGGGGGGAAACTGCTGCTCCGACATCGACAGACGACATCAGCTGAAACAGTCTGTATTTGGGGTGGTTGGGGGGTCTTTGCTGACCATTGTATATGTCCTGGATGGAGGGAAGCTCACATCCACCGATGCTCTGGGCTGTTGTTACGGCCCTCTGTGAGCACTTTGTGTTTAAGCCTATAAGTGCATTATAACCTTCACTGTAACTTGCAGGACTAAATTAAATTAAGTTCTCAGCTGCTACAGAACTAGGAGTATAGTTTAGACAGAGTCTAGCAAATAAATGGCCAGAGGATATGAAGTGATGAACAAAAGCTTTGCACATATCTGTTTCATTTCAAATTAAATCATTTTCACCACCACCACCTCAGCAGGTAGAGAGGTGATAGGCTTGTCTGTGGCTAACTAATCGGGGCAGCGGGCACCCAGTATGAAGAACAGCATGGATTGTTCTGAGAAAGGACTCTATTATTATCGATCGACAATATAATTGGTAAGTAGGAAATAGGGCTAGGGTTAAAAAAAATTCTGAACTTACCCTTTAAAAGCTTATCTAGCTACTGGCACCCGTCACCCAGAGTGTATTTGCATCCTGCCGACTATCAACAGGCCCGTTTAAAAGTCTGCTGAATTTGCATCAGAAACTGAATAGATAACAGGCAGAGGAACCGTCCACAGTATACATTATACAGTATACTAATTGTTGTGAAGGGCCAGATTAAACCGAATATATATATTTATTATATATATATATTTAATTGTATTTGTATATTCTCTAATATTCCCTGATATCCCTTGTATATTCCTTGTACAATATGCATTGAATATCCATTCTAGCCTACTGAACATCCCATAATAGTCTCCATTCTACTATTGGTCGAGACCTTGGTGCCAGGCTGCCATACCCCTCAGACCCAGTTCAAACGTACCGCTCAACATGTACGAACAAGTCCTAGTTCCGCGTAGGAATCTGGCTACCGCACCACTAATGGGACTATTTGTTCATAGTGCGTATATATACTGCGCTACTAAAGTAGGACTTCTTTTTCAGTCCAGTTTCTTACCCTCCAATAGAGTCACAGACGTAAAGCCTCCCCGCGACGCCACGTGTGGGAGTAAGGCCAAGTTCGGCTTACCATCGGTATTGAGACATCGTGTATATTAATATTTGAATAGTCATATTTGGCACTATATCGTCGAGTTGGACGTAGTCTATTAAGCTAATAATAGTCTGTTAATATATAGTGCTTCGTGCGGTGAGAATACTACCGTAGTCAGTACCCCATCGTTTCGGGCAGAGAACTGGCTGCTTATCCAGGGTGGTTGACCCCACGTGAAGCTGCACCCGAGGAGCCCCAGAGCCGACGAGCGAGTGGACCTGTATACCGGATTATTCTACCGACGACAGCCCGCCTTCCCAGGCACGGATTATGCTTTGTATACGTTGATTATTCCATGGATAAAGACCCCCGACACTGCCGTGTGTTGGAACCCCCCCCCTGGAGAGGACGCAAGGTGAGGAGACGCTCTGCAAGACGAGGTCGCTTCACGTCTCTCCTCCGTGGACCGGAGGACGCCGGCCCACAAAGAGTCCACCTGCTTTCATCTGTGGTCCAAGGATCGCCGGCGCATTGAACGGCACTACAGTGGGTTCACCTGGGATACCCTTGGCCGGATGAGGCAGCCGGATTCTACCCCCCCCCTTCCTACTCCTGTCGGCTTACAAGCGACCGGATTAACCCCCCCTAGTGTATCCAGTATATAATCATTAAAGTATCATTGCTGTTATTCCTTAAACTATTCCAGGTCGTATATGTACCACCTGCGCCTTCAGAGATTGGACATTCTCTATTGATATACCGACGAATACTCTTGCCATAAAAGTGCATACTAATTCCCATTCATAAATGTGATTGATTTGATTAAGTGCTTGCTCTACACACCATCGCTGTGTAGAAATAAAGACCTATTTCTAATTCGTACATTTGTGTTGGATCCGTTTCATCTACGTGACAGTGTTCATCATAATATATTTATGCCGAGTACTGGGTGGCCGAATATTAAGTACAAAGGTAGTGGTAGTAAGTATCATATCTAGTAATACAGTCAGGGAATTGTACCCCTCAGTTACACTAATTATTATTACCATTTGAGGAATCAGGAACATGCCTGAAGAAGGTCCCGGACCGAAACGTTGCATTTAATGTGTCCAGACTCCTCAAAGAACGCTTTTACTGTTTAAAGAACGCACCTGTCGCAAAGATTTTATTCAGGTGTGCAAGAGACTTTTGATGACATATTATCATTCTAATTTATCATTTACCATAAACATTAATGAAGCAATGCACTGGAATGCACACTTTTAGTGTCATACATTTGCATCATCATCATCATCATCATCATCATCATCATCATCATCATCATCATCATCATCATTATCTACAGATGACCCTGAGCTGTTAGATCTGCATGTGAAGTGGAGCATGCAGCAGTTAAGTGAACTCTTATCATTCATATCTATAGACATACAGTACTTCCTCCAAGATGGCTGCCTAACCGAATAAGAAGTATTCACGTTGTTAGCATATTCACACAGTAATGTTTGCTTACACGTAACTTAAAGGAATTGGGTAAAAAGCTTTCATGAATAGTAACGTCCCACTATATATGGTGCCCTGCCTTTGCTGATATACGGTACCATTCGTACCAGACACATTGTTTGAATAGTATACTGTGTATACACAGTAACGGTCATAAACAGGCATAACCTGGCTATTACACTACTATCTATGGTCAGGAAATGCATCAATGCGGGATCATGTTTGAATGTGAACAAACAGCTGCAGAACAGTAGCCTACACACTACACACAGTGTAGACAAACCAGAGAGAGAGAGAGCGAGAGAGAGAATGACAGAGACAGGAAGTCTAACTAACTGCTGATGTGTCACGTTACACATCTTGGGAGGAAAATGTGGTTATTATACCACAAAATACTACTTGTGCTGCCTCAGCTGCACTGTACACATCACCACTTGGCCTAAAGAGAGAGAGAGAGAGAGAGAGAGAGAGAAATAGAGAGAGAGAGAGAGAGAGAGAGAGAGAGAGAGAGAGAGAGAGAGAGAGAGAGAGAGAGAGAGAGAGAGAGAGAGAGAGAGAGAGAGAGAGAGAGAGAGAGAGAGAGAGAGAGAGAGAGAGAGAGATATGATTCAACAAATATGATACCTGGTGGGCCAATGTTGATGTTGATGATGATGGTGATGATGACGATGAAGTTCTGCTTTCTGCAGTCGTATGACAGGCCCACACCCCCTCCAGTGTGCTGCTGAAAATAGAGAGAGAGAGAGAGAGAGAGAGACAGAGACAGAGACACACACACACACACAGACAGAGAGAGAGAGAGAGAGAGTAAAACATGCAGTCTTCCTGGCAACAAAACAAATACAAAGCACAAGTATACATTCACACAGGCTTACCCAGCCAGAGCCAGTGTGTTTCTCCCTGCTGTGTCTGCGTGTGTGTGTACAGTATGTGTATAGCAGGAATGTGGAGAAACTTCCCCAGGCTGCAGCACTGCAGCAGGGTGTGGAGGGCTGTTTGGTTTATGTCCAGGCTCCTCCCTCCCTCCCGGCTCCTCCCTAACCTCTACCACTGCCGCCCTGGGTCCTACTGCTCCACTCGCCTCTCAGTCACACAGCACATTATATTGCACTACTGCACACCCGTTTCATGGGTTTTTAATAAAGACATAAACTACTGTAATACAACCACGGATTCGCGGACGACTGAGCCCTGCTGGTCTCTGACAAGAACAAGTTACAGGTTGAAAAAACCCTCAGCTCTGAACTCGGCAGAATCTGCACCTGGCTCGCTGATAACAAACTATCACTACACCTGGGTAAAACAGAGTCCATTCTCTTCGGATCAAATAACAAACTCAGCAAGACCGACAGCTTCTCAGTTACAGTGGGTGACAATATTGTCACAAGGAAAGATGAAATTACCTACCTGGGTTCCATCCTAGAGGCAAATCTTTCCGCCTGATCTCAAACCTACCGAAGTCGGCCCATGTCACCCCACTTCTTAGGGACCTGCACTGGCTCCCCATTGCTGCACGAATCCGCTTCAAGGCCCTTGACCTAGCATACCGTGCGGCAAAGGGAACTGCTCCCGCCTACCTCCGGTCAATGGTCTCTAACTACACACCCTCAAGACCCCTACGCTCTGCATCTTCTGGCCGCCTCAGACCTACTCCTATCCAAGCTCCGGGAGGGTCATCAAAGAGAAGTCGCCTATTCTCAGTCCTTGCCCCACAATGGTGGAATGAACTACCCACCCCAGTTAGGACAGCCGAAACACGTCCAATCTTTCGCCGTCGACTAAAGACTCACTTCTTCAACCATTATCTGAATTAAAAAAAAAAAAAAAAAAATCGAACCCTAACTAACCATACTGTCATGCACTTGTCCTAATAAACTAACCTACACTGTAGCACTCAACACTTTGATGAACATTGTTACTCAGCTGATAGAGTTGTGCTCTTCCTGATGGCTTGTCGTACAGAACTTGTAAGTCGCTTTGGATAAAAGCGTCAGCTAAATGACTAAATGTAAATGTAAATGTAAATGTGACAAAATGGCATCCAAAGGTAATAAAAAAAGTCAACCAACGAACTAGATTCTTGTACCGGATCTCATCTCTGGTAAACAAGAATACCCTGAAGACTCTGGCAGGAGCACTCATTCAAGGGTACTATGACTATGCTTGCACCTCATGGTACCAAAGCACCTCAAAGGCGCTAAAACAAGATTACAAACATTACAAAACAAACTGGCCAGACTTCTACTTGACCTTACTCCTAAAACCCACCTCACCCCTGCCCACTTTGACAACCTAAGATGGCTTAGAGTAGACGACAGAGTACAGCAACTTGCAATGGGCCTGGTCTACAAGATACACTATACGACTAAGGTACCCATGTACATGTCAAAATACTTCCCAAAGGTCAGTGAATACCACAACCACAACACCAGAGGAAGCTCAACAAATCATGTTAAACCCAGATTCGGCTCAAACAAGAGACTAAACACGTTTCGCAATTATGCCACATCAATGTGGAACGCCCTACCCAAAGCTGTAAAGGAATGTGAATCCCTACCCACATTCAAAACCGCTCTTAAAGAGCACCTACGGGTGGCTGCAATTCGAAACTGGCCACCGTAAATGTCCAAACCCCCCCACCCCCTCCTAATAGACAGTCTCCTCCCCACCGCATGTATATATTCTCTCCCCACCGTATGTATATTTCTCTCCCACCCACCCACCCACCCCCTCCTAACGTACAGTCTCCTCCCAACCGTATGTATGTATTCTCTCCCCACCGTATGTATATTTCTCTCCCACCCACCCACCCACCCACCCCCTCATAATGTACAGTCCCCTCCCCATCATATGTATATACTCTGTCAGGATCTATGGGTAACAGTACTGTATATTTGCATATCGTATATGTCACAAATGTAACAGTACTATATACCTGTATGTCATGTATGTCCCTATGCCATAAATGTCATGATGTCATGTATGTTGTGTATGTCATAAATGTCACTATGAATTGAAAATGGGAGACCCTGATGTAAACAAGATGAAAGTATTTCTCTGGTCTGCATCCCCTTAACAATTGTATGTATTGAGCCGTATTGTATTGTACCCATTCTGCAATCTGTTAAATAAAGTTTTCATTCATTCATTCAACCACAGTTTTGCCTGAAAGCTCATGCTGCCTACTATTTAGTAATCTGGAGTATTATAGGCTACTAGCTCAGAACATGTTGAGGTTTAAAACAAAACAACTAAAAGGAAAAGTGACATGCCATAGCCTACTTGATAATGGTTCTTGGTTTTGCATTGAGTTGTGAGATTGCTATATAGATAGAGTTTATGTGCATGTACATATATATATGGGCCAATCTACCGAATTGGTTGAAAGTCAGGTTGGAAATATTTTGACATTTTGTATGTTTTATCCCCAAAACTTTGTCTGAATATATATTGTACCATATCTACAGTAAAGTACATTATATCTAGTAGAAGTACCGTACATTTTTATATTGTATTTTCTGAATCTTTTGGAATGTTTTTCCTCTCCCAAGTGTCACTACCGAAACATAGTAATACACTATAGTAAAAAAGTATTATATTAACCTGTTAAGATTGTGTTTCCTTCCCTTCTCTAAAAAGTATTTTTTTTTAAATGTCTTGAAGGTTTTCACAATTAAATCAATAAAAATGACATGTATACCAAATTTCAAAGTTCAATTGATACAATTCATCAAATCTAAATGCAACCTTTCTCTGTAAAATGCATAACACTGATCATATTGATTTCAGAGTTAATGATTGATGAAATTGAACATACATTTAACCAATCAGTATCATAACATTTTAGTTTATAACTCAATATACTTTATTTTTTACATGAATATAATTGGCTAGCAAACAGCTTTGAAAACATAATATTGAGCATAAAACCCCAAAAAGTTTACTTTATTGAAGAGAATGTGTTCCATTCGTAAAGTTACACACTGATTTTCAGACTTTGGAACACATTTATTAAAAAATGATGGGATTTAACTACTTACCATTCCATTTTGTCACTACCGAAATGTACCATATGTTTCGGTAGTGACTGCTTTGGTAGCCCTGGGCAAGCACCGTCTGTTTAGAATTGTCGGTAGTGACAATTCTAGCTAACTTTGAGCATAACTAAAGAATGTTAGCAAGCACATGGCTAGCATACACATCTTTGAAGAGGTGTATACACTACACACATACAAACATAATATTTAGCATGAAACCCCATGTGGTGACAATTTGTTACACACCGATCTTCAGACTTTGGAACACATTTATTTCAAAAGTATAGGATTTAGCTACTTACCATGCAGCCATGAGGGACAGGGAGGCAGTGTCACTGCCTGGTCAAAAATGCAGGGGTGTGGCTAAAAACCAGGCTCAGCCAATGGACTAAAACTCCTGTGTTTCGGTAGTGACATGAAAACTTGGGACAATATATTTTGAGTATACATTACAAACTGTCTTTTAGCAATAAATAAGTGGATGAACAATAACTTCCTCAAATTAAACGAAAGCAAGACCGAAATCCTATTGATCGGCCCAAAAGCGAAAAGGGAAGTGCTGTGTGGAAACCTGGGGAGTCTGTCATCCTATGTAAATACTGAGGTTACAAGCCTATATAGGTGTCATTTTGGACTCAGACCTGACCTTTAAGTCCCATATTAATGAGGCCATGAAAACGTCATTCTTTCACCTAAGAAACATAGGGGGGGAAGCTCCAGTAGCTCACCGCGTACCTCGGACGCTATTTCGGCGTCGGGGACAACCGTGCGCGTCACGGATCTGGGGTACACGAGTTCGACTCCCGGACTCACCATATTTTCTCAGAGTGTCTTTCCCCCGATCTATACCCCATTCAACCTGTTTCTGTCGGTCATGCTTGACCAGAAAAAAGCGATAAATGCTAAAAGAACCAGCCGACTGGTCAAAGTTTAAAAAAAAGAAAGAAACATAGCGAAAGTAAGACAATTCGTAAATAAAAAGGATGCAGAGACACTGATTCATGCTTTTTCTCAAGCCGGCTTGACTATTGTAATGCACTGTTCACTGGTCTTCCCAAAGCAACCATTGGGAAGCTTCAGCTTATCCAAAACTCTGCAGCTCGATTACTAACTCATACAAAGAGAAGAGAACATATCACTCCAGTCCTAGCCACTCTGCACTGGCTGCCATTGCCAATAACTCATAGAATTGATTTTAAGGTCCTTTTCCTGACATGTAAAGCTCTTAATGAGCAAGGCCCAAAATACATAGCAAATTCCCTAGTTAGTTATCTGCCCTCAAGAATGCTACGGTCATCCACTACAGGTTTATTAGACACACCCAGAAACCAAAAGAGGATCGGAAGTACGGCATTTGCTAACTATGCCCCAAAACTATGGAACACGCTACCAACACACATCAGGAACGCCAGCTCCATACACATTTTTAAAGGAAAATTCAAAACGTACCTATACAGTCTAGCTTACAAATAGTGTACCATGCCTTAGGGAAAGCGAGTATCTTATTGAAATGTTTTTATTATTATGTGTTTTAAATTTTACGTATTGATCTTTTACTGAAATGTTATTTTACTGTGCTTTGCCTATTGCGGTACTTTTATTGAGCTGCATGACATACGAAAGGTGCTTTATAAATACATTTGTACTTACTTACTTACTTACTTACTTACTTACTTACTTACTTACTTACTTACTTACTTACTTACTTACTATACAGTGTGTGTGTGTGTGTGTGTGTGTGTGTGTGTGTGTGTGTGTGTGTGTGTGTGTGTGTGTGTGTGTGTGTGTGTGTGTGTGTGTGTGTGTGTGTGTGTGTGTGCATGTGTGTGTGTGTGTGTGTGTGTTCAGTGTGCTCAAGTCCGAGCAGGCCTGGACTGGCCATCTGGCATACCGGGCATTTTCGCGGTGGGCCAACGCATCTTTGGGCTGTTATGATTTGATACTTTTTTTTTTTTTAATTATTTACAAAAACACGCTAAGTTAAGTTTGGTCAACGACCGGCCCACTACTAGGCTGGGACAACAGCCTATTGGTACTGACTGACACTGGGCTGGCCCAATCACATCTCTTACTAAGCACCCCCCCGCCAGTCGTGCAGGTACATGACTGAGAGGGGGGCTGGTACATGACTGAGAGGGGGCTGTGGTACATGACTGAGAGGGGGCTGTGGTACATGACTGAGAGGGAGCTGTGGTACATGACTGAGAGGGGGGCTGGTACATGACTGAGAGGGGGCTGTGGTACATGACTGAGAGGGAGCTGTGGTACATGACTGAGAGGGGGCTGTGGTACATGACTGAGAGGGGGCTGTGGTACATGACTGAGAGAGGGCTGTGGTACATGACTGAGAGGGGGCTGGTACCTGACTGAGAGGGGGCTGGTACATGACTGAGAGGGGGCTGTGGTACATGACTGAGAGGGGGCTGTGGTACATGACTGAGAGAGGGCTGTGGTACATGACTGAGAGGGGGCTGGTACATGACTGAGAGGGGGCTGTGGTACATGACTGAGAGAGGGCTGTGGTACATGACTGAGAGGGGGCTGGTACCTGACTGAGAGGGGGCTGGTACATGACTGAGAGGGGGCTGTGGTACATGACTGAGAGAGGGCTGTGGTACATGACTGAGAGGGGGCTGGTACCTGACTGAGAGGGGGCTGGTACATGACAGAGGGGGGCTGGTACAGGGGACTGGTACATGACTGAGAGGGAGCTGTGGTACATGACTGAGATGGGGCTGGTACCTGACTGAGAGGGGGCTGGTACATGACTGAGAGGGGGCTGGTACATGACTGAGAGGGGGCTGGTACATGACTGAGAGGGGGCTGGTACATGACTGAGAGGGGGCTGGTACATGACTGAGAGGGGGCTGTGGTACATGACTGAGAGAGGGCTGTGGTACATGACTGAGAGGGGGCTGGTACCTGACTGAGAGGGGGCTGGTACATGACAGAGGGGGGCTGGTACAGGGGACTGGTACATGACTGAGAGGGAGCTGTGGTACATGACTGAGATGGGGCTGGTACCTGACTGAGAGGGGGCTGGTACATGACTGAGAGGGGGCTGGTACATGACTGAGAGGGGGCTGGTACATGACTGAGAGGGGGCTGGTACATGACTGAGAGGGGGGCTGGTACATGACTGAGAGGGGACTGGTACATGACTGAGAGGGGGGCTGGTACATGACTGAGAGGGGACTGGTACATGACTGAGAGGGGGGCTGGTACATGACTGAGATGGGGCTGTGGTACATGACTGAGAGGGGGGCTGGTATACAGGACTGAGAGGGGGCTGGTATACAGGACTGAGAGGGGGCTGGTATACAGGACTGAGCGGGGGCTGTGGTACATGAACTGTGGTATGCACTAATAACTAATTCGGTAGAATGGCCCATATATACTGTATGTGTGTGTGTGTGTTCAGTGCGCTCAAGTCCGAGTGAAGTCACGGGTCAGAGTCGAGTTGCAAGTCTTTTATGATTTTGTCGAGCTGAGTCCACACCTCTTTTACCTTCTCTCGTGAGCTCTAAATAGCTCAATTTATACCTAGTGTGAAGCAAGCCATATGGTATGGTATGTCATAAATGTCTAGAATAACAGTACTGTCTACCTGTATGTCATGTATGTCATATGATGAATTGAAAATGGGGGACCCTGATGTAAACAAGACGAAAGTCTTTCTCTGGTCTGCATCCCCTTAACAATTGTGTGTATTGAGCCGTACTGTATTGCACCCATTCTGCAATCTGTTAATAAAATGTTCAATCAATCAGATCCGTAAGGACATTTTTACATTTACATTTAGTCACTTAGCTGACGCTTTTATCCAAAGCGACTTACAGCCAGTTCAAACCAGCTATCAGAATTTAAACCAGTTCAAACCAGCTGTCAGAATTTAAACCAGTTCAAACCAGCTATCAGAATTTAAACCAGTTCAAACCAGCTGTCAGAATTTAAACCAGTTCAAACCAGCTATCAGAATTTAAACCAGTTCAAACCAGCTATCAGAATTTAAAACTCAGCCCTCAGCAGCTAGCAGGGTGGTTCTGTTGGTGTTTGATATCAACCATGTCATGCTTAATTAACCCTTTCACTGCCACGTGACAGGTTAACCCTTTCACTGTGACAATACAGAAGGTTAGCCCTTTACTATCACACAATGATGGAGCATCGCCGTCGGTTGTGTGATAGTAAAGGGTTAACCTTCTGTCGTGTGGCAGTAAAAGGGTTAATTAAAGGGAAATTCCACTATGGGTTGTATTTTGAAGACATTTGCTGAAAGTTGATTCCTTTTCAGAGATTGACAATATCAAACAATATATATTGTAAATAACAACATATGTTTTTATGAATAAATTGTGTAAAAGTCTAGTCATAGAGTAGATATTTATCTAGGGAACTTGGTGAATCCATTTGGTCATAAACCATTTCCACAAGAATGCACATTCAAAATGCTATTCAAATTGAACATGCATGGGTGTGTTTTCTTGGCAGTCTTTCTGTCATAATGCTACTATGTCTATACTATCTACTATGTCTATATTACTATCTACTAGGTACTATGTCTATATTACTATCTACTATGGTTGTTGTGAAGGGCCAGATTAAACTGAATATATATATGTATCGTTTGATATACTTTGTATATTATTTATATATATACACGGAATATCCCTTTACCTGCGTTCAGACCAGAGTAATATTCGCTCTCCTATTGGACAGCGCCCCCAGGCGCCAGCGCGCAAGCCCCCAACGGCAAGTTCAAAGACAACTGCAGGCATGTCAGAACATGCCCAGAGTCAGCGTAGTAATACGAGACAAGGACTGAGGTTGGGACTAGATATTCACTTAAGTATATATATTGGCGCAGGTGTAAACAACCTTACCCCCCTTACCCACCTTCACCACGAGTCAACGTGCAGTGAAGTGAGCAACCTTGCGTCTAAATAGAGCATTGAGAACCGCGTGCGAATAGAATGTTAAAGTGTCAGAGTTTAATAAAGTAACGTTGAGTTCGACTTAATCAAATGTGAAGTAAATAGTCGATCATTTATTGTATATCGTGCGGCCACAGTTCTTCCGTGTGTAGCATTACCCATCGGTTCGTCGTGTCTTTAGCTAGTACACTTAACCAGGCTGTGTGGCCTAAATACGTCGCCCACACCCGAGGAGTCCTAGGCACAGGAGAATCGACGTCGGCGATTGCAGAACCATTCCTGGTTGGATTATATTGCTTTGGGACGTGACCACCGGAGAAGAGCATCGTTGATTTCCACTATCGTTTGGGATTTAACCTCGTGAGGATTACCACTCGGGCCTGCTTCGTGGACGGGGCTGGCTAGCTGTCATCAATGCTGTCGAGCATTTTGGATTACAACTATTGCTTTTGCTGCTGATCAAGGGAGTTTACAAGCACCGACTCCTGTACCTGGAGTCTCTTTATTCCCCATTGAATCAGACGGAGTACCCGAACATTCCTCTACCCTCCAGGCCTTACACCCCGGAGGGAACCCATTGTCTCCAGTTGGTACCAGTGTTGCCCTATATAATTGCTACTATACAACAGGTGGCGTCAGCTTAGACCCATCGTAGGATTCCTGCTATTCTTAGTGACTTATGCTCTTGACTGACTTTACGTATATTCTTCGCCATACAAGCGCGACCCTAATTCTCATTCTGTAACCTAACGTTGCCTAATAATAATAAATTACCCTCCAATAGTATTTCTGTGTCAATGCCGTGTTCTTGTGGGTGTTCACCATCTATATTTGATGTACTGTCTGGCCAGTAATTAAAGTACATAACTAGCAGTGGTTTAATCTATCACAATCTTTAATACAGTCAGGGTTTTGTAACCCCTCAGTTACAATTAGTCCTTCGAGCCGGATGGGTATCAGTGTAATATTTAATATAATATTAATATTAGACATGGCCAGCGGTGAACACTCCCCAAGCGGCTCCCCTAAGCTAGAACGCCCGCAGCGCAAACGTCAGCCACCTCCATATCTGGAGGAATTCGCTTTCGTTCTACCCCCTAGCTTATCTAAACAGACGTTAAATACGGATAAAGCGGATAGTCAAAGCATGTCCAATCCTATCGACTTGGCGACCCTGCCAGTAGAGACCCCAGTGGGTTCAAACGAAACTGACTCAGCTCACGGGGGGGACCAGGTGGGACATGACATGACTATACCTCCAGACAGCGCCACCGGGATAGACCCCGGAGCGCTCCAGGATAAAGAAAGCGCTCCAGGGATAGAACCCGACACACAACCAAGTGAAGAGAACCGCGCCCAGGAGATAGACCTCGGAGCGCGCCAGGAGAACAGATCTCCAACAAGCCCTGTCAGCACCCGATCACCTCCGTCAGTGTCATCCCCCAGCGAGGCAGACCAGAGACTGGCGCAAGCCTTGATCGCCACACTGACAGCCTCCACCGAAAGAGACCGACTTCAGGGTGAACGCGACCGGCTTCAAGCAAAGACGCTTAGTGAGCGCGAACACTCCGCCACGGAAAGAGAGCGCCTCCACGCGCAACTCCAAGCGCAAGCCCTTAGTGAGCGCGAACACTCTGCCGTGGAACGAGAGCGCCTCCGGGCGCAACAATTAAGTGAGCGCGAACACTCTGCCATGGAACGAGAGCGCCTCCAGGCTCAACAGATGAGCGAGCACGAACAACGAGAGCACCTCCAGGCGCAACAAGTAAGCGAGCGCGAACACTCTGCAGCGGAACGAGAGCGCCTCCAGGCGCAACAAAGGAGCGAGGACGACCGCATAAGACTGGAGGAGAGGCGCCTTCAGACGGAAGAGAACATCGAACGAGACCGCGCCAATGCACAGCGCGACGCCGCCAATGCCCAGCGCGAAGCAGAGCGCGACCGGCTGCAGGCGCAGATGATAGAACAATTGATCGCCAGGGCGACACCCCCTCTCTCCGCACGGAGCTCCCGGAGATCATCACGACAAGGGTCTAGGGCACCTTCCTCTACCCGACAAAGCGACCCGGGATCCGGCCAACAGGAGGAACCTGTCTACGTCTCCGAGCCCCCCCCCCCCGACCGGTCCATACGAGACCCAGCCAACGGGAAGAACCAGCCTACGTCGCCGAGAGACTGACTAGAAGACTCCAGGACCTAGAAGAGGAAGAGGAAGAGGAGGAATGTCAAGCCCACCAGCAGCAACGTACTCTGGACCAGGAGGCCCAGTACAGCCCCGACTTCAGCCCCGAGTCACTGCACTACAAACCCCCGACCCAAATCACGGGTGAGTTTGACGTACAGTCAGCACCGAGGAACAGCACCTGGGGACCCGGACTCTGGTACCCACCAAGTACTAACCCACGACCACACGTACGGGGAGACTCGCCCAGGAGGCCTCTTCCCCTACGCTCACCAATGTACCAGCCATCCATGGCATCGTACCTTGGCACACCGACGTTCCCAGACTTTACGCGCGAGGACAGAGCACAGTACACGGAATTACGCATGTGTTTGGAGACTATGATGTCCGACGTCCCCGACGAGTCGTACAAATATGCCATCCTCCTCAAGCACCTCAAGGTGCCCAGGGCGCATAACATAGCGCTGGCATATTCCAACTCAAGCACCCCATACTCCGCGGCTCTAGTGGCCCTCGACCAGCGTTATGGACGCATATGGGATTACGTGATCCAAGAAATACGGGATATCGACCGCCTCCCCCCAGCCAAAGACAATAGAGCACTGGATGACCTCTCTATCAAGGTACAATCCCTAGTAGGGATGCTGGGGTCCCAAAAGGAGAAGGGGAGATATGAACTGTATGCAAATTCTAATGTGGAACGAATACTGGAGAAGCTCCCTCCAGCCCGCCAAGAGCGTTTTCGGCGGCAGAGAGACCACCGTGATCCCAACGGCCTCGAGCCATCCCTCCTAGACCTGGCCGCTTTCCTCGCAAGGGAAGTTAGCAGCCTACGACTGGACACATTCGTGTGGAGTGGATCTAGCCCAAGAGATGGACCTCGGAGGTCCAACGATAACCGCCGGTCAGTGACCGTTATGCACCAGACCGAGTCAGTGCCGCAGCACAAGAACCACAGCACCCCCCAGACCAAGGGGAAGTGGAAGATTGTATGCCAGTACTGTGAAAAGGAACATTGGCTGTCTCAATGTGACACTTTCAAGAAGCTGACCGCTGACAAGGTGAGTCAGTGGATCAAAGCCAACCGCCGCTGCTTCCGCTGCGCGCGCAGCCATATGGCAGCTGAGTGCCGCTTAAAGAAAAGATGCAGCAAGTGCGACGGCGCCCACTTGGAGGTCCTACACGACAGCAACAAGAAGAAACCCGTACCCCCAAGCAGCTCGAGAGTGAACGTCATGTACATAGACCCTGCGAAGAGCGGGAGCTCCCGAGTGCTCTTGAAGGTGGTCCGAGTGATCTTAAGCTACGAGGACAAGGTCATGGACACTTACGCCGTCCTAGACGATGGGTCAGAAAAGACTCTCCTCCTCGCATCCGCCGCAGCTCGGCTGGGTCTGCGGGGGAGCGAAGAAACAATGACAATCCGTACCATTAGAAGAGACCTGAAGACCATAAAGGGTGAAAATGTCTCCTTCATGATAGCAGCGGTCGGGCAGCCCGAGAAGCAGTATAGCATCACTAACGCCTTCACCAGCCACGACATAGGCCTGTCACAGTACACCTACCCCATCCCAAAGCTGATGGAAAAATACATGCACCTACGTCAACTACCTATACCGCTCATCGATGACGCCACCCCGACCCTGCTCATAGGATCCGACCACGCACACCTCATCGTCCCAACGGACCGGGTCCACATCGGGCCCAGAGGATGTCCAGCAGCGGTCGAGACCCGCCTGGGTTGGACACTACAAGGCCCCCTCTCCGGGTCTTCCAACCGACGACAGCCACTCGCTGCCTCCACTCGAGGATAAACGAAGAAGACACCACCCTCTTACAGCACGTTGAGAGGCTATGGACATTAGACGCGATGCCCTTTAAGAATGAAAAGAAACTCGTTTGCTCAAAGGAAGACACTTATGCCATAACCCTCCTCGAGCAGAGGACAAAGAGAGTCGAGGTCAATGGAGTGATGAGATACGCAACTCCACTCTTGAGGCGAGAGGGTATGCCCACCCTCCGCGCCTCAAAAGAAGCGACAGAGCGATATCTACTGAACACCGAGCGGCGTCTAGCCAAAGACCCCACTCAAGCCACTGTGTACCGCGCTGAGATCGACAAGCTGATCACAGCGGGACACATAAAGAAAATTGACATTCAAGAGGCCGACCAGACGATCGAATCTTGGTACGTGCCCCACCACAAGGTCCACCACAACGGCAAGGATCGCATTGTATTCAACTGCAGCTACCAGATCGGACTACAGAATCTGAATAAAGAACTCTTGCCCGGCCCAACACTCGGCCCCTCTCTCCTCGGCGTACTACTACGTTTCCGCCAAGACAAGGTGGCCATCAGCGGCGACATCAAAGGGATGTTCCTGCAGGTGAGACTAGTGGAGGAGGACAAGCCCTTGCTGCGGTTCCTATGGAGAGAGAGGATCAAAGATGAGAAACCATCCATCTACCAATGGGAGGTCCCCCCCTTCGGAACCACATGCAGCCCATGCTGTGCTACGTTCGCACTGCAAAAACATGTGACAGAAGACCCTGAAGCTGACGAGGAGGTCAGACAAAGTGTAGAGAGGAGTTTCTACGTGGACAACTGTCTGCAAAGCGTCTCGACGCCAGAAGAAGCCGAAGCCCTCCTACTCAAGCTCCGCGCCTCACTGATCAAAGGCGGCTTTGATCTCTGGCAGTGGGCCAGCAGTGACCCTCAAGTACTTCGCAGCCTCTCCCCAGAGACGGAGGCGGCGGGCAGCGAGACCTGGATGGCGACCATCCCAGGTGAAGCACAGGAAATGACATTGGGCCTGGTCTGGCGCTTCAAAACAGACTCGCTCCATTACAAGTACACACCCCTGACCACGGAGCAGGGAGGGTCGACCCCTCTGCCGACCGCCGGACGGAGCGTGTACAGAGCACTCGCGGGGCAATACGACCCGCTGGGGTGTATCCTGCCTTACACCACTCGGGCGAAAATGATTGTGCGAGAGCTGTGGGACAAGGAGCAGGGCTGGGACGACCCCATGCCCGACCGCCTCGCTTCCACCTGGAGAGAGTGGGAGAGAGAACTCAACTCGCTCCAAAATGTGAACATACGCCGAAGCTACTTCCCACCCACAGTGCGGCTGGAGACGTGCCAGATGGACCTGCACCTCTTCAGCGACGCCTCAGAAGTGGCCTACGGTTCGGTGGCTTACTTGCGGGCCCGAGAGGAGGGAGGAGAAATACACACAGCCTTCATCCTGGCTCGCTCAAGGATAGCCCCCCGCAAGCAACAATCGATCCCGCGTCTAGAGCTCTGCACAGCTCTGGTAGGCGCGCAACTTGCCACGTTAATCCAACGTGAACTCACCATCCCGGTGCAAAGAACAATCTTGTGGTCAGACTCCATGACCGTACTCACATGGATCCAGTCCGATTCTTGTAGATACAAGGTCTTCGTGGGAGTCATAATCACAGAGATTCAAGACCTAGTAGGATCAGCGCGCTGGAGGTACGTGGACACGAAACAGAACCCAGCCGATGTCATCACACGGGGGATGTCCCTAGATGACCTCACACGTCACAATATCTACAGTGACGGTCCTGAGTTCCTCAAGCTCCCGGAGGAAGAGTGGCCTACCCCCAACCCTCGGGAGGCTAGTCAAGAGGAGGCAGAGATCAAGAAATCTATGTTCTGTGGGTTGACGCACACCCCAGTCCCCACTGACCCTAACATAGACGACTGCCTCACCTTTGAGAGTGCGCAGCTAAAGACATTCCTGTGGCACCACCCTGAGGTTCCCCCCACTACCGACATTAACGCAGCTAACTACGAAGAGGCAGAACTCCTTCTGCTACAGCGAGCCCAAAGAGACTCGTTCCCCGACGAGCTAGACTGCCTGCAGGGAACAAAGCCAATCCCGTCAGACAGCAGACTGCTCCACTTGGCCCCCGAGCGCGACACCCATGGCCTCATCAGGGTGGGTGGTTGTCTGAGACGGGCCCCGGACTTAACGGATGACGTCAAGTTTCCTATAGTCCTCAACAGCCGACACAAGGTCACTGAGCTCATCATAAAGAAATACGACGAGGATATGCACCACGCTGGGGCAGAGAGAGTCTTCGCTGAGATCCGACGTCGCTATTGGATACTGAACGAAAGAGAAGTACGTTCCATAAAGACAGCTCTGTACGCCGTGCTTGGGGCCCAGACCGTGGCTGAAGAAGTCCTCACGACAGTCCTCACGGAGATCGAGGGAGTATTGAACTCAAAGCCCCTCGGTTACGTCTCAAGTGATGTAGCAGATGTCGACCCAGTCACCCCCAACACTCTCTTGATGGGGCGGCTGGACCCCGCGCTTCCACAGACGGTGTACAGACCCGAAGAAGCGAACGGCCGAAGAATGTGGAGGTACAGTCAAGTATTGGCTGACAAGTTTTGGAACAGTTTCCTCCTCCACTACCTACCGTCTCTCCAAACCCGCCAGAAATGGGTAAAAGATAGAGACAACTTACAAGTGGGCACAGTCGTTATGATCATAGACCAGTCACTACCCCGAGCTATGTGGCCGGCCGGCCGCGTAAGCAAAGTGATCACTGGTGCCGACGGAAAGGTCAGAGCGGCAGAAGTTATTGTCCAGGGGCGGACCTACACCCGACCCGTGGCGAGGCTGATAGAATTGCAGAGGCTCCCTGACTCCCCTGATGACGACCATGACCCACTGACTTTGTAGATTGCCCTACTCCCCACAACAGACATTGAGCAGTTGACTAGACTATTAATCTGTCTTCCTTTAACTAATTAGGTGCGGACTAATTAGGAGGCGGCTGTTGTGAAGGGCCAGATTAAACTGAATATATATATGTATCGTTTGATATACTTTGTATATTATTTATATATATACACGGAATATCCCTTTACCTGCGTTCAGACCAGAGTAATATTCGCTCTCCTATTGGACAGCGCCCCCAGGCGCCAGCGCGCAAGCCCCCAACGGCAAGTTCAAAGACAACTGCAGGCATGTCAGAACATGCCCAGAGTCAGTGTAGTAATACGAGACAAGGACTGAGGTTGGGACTAGATATTCACTTAAGTATATATATATTGGCGCAGGTGTAAACAACCTTACCCCCCTTACCCACCTTCACCACGAGTCAACGTGCAGTGAAGTGAGCAACCTTGCGAACCGTTGGACATGTACACAGGAGAATCGGCGTCGGCGATTGCAGAACCATTCCTGGTTGGATTATATTGCTTTGGGACGTGACCACCGGAGAAGAGCATCGTTGATTTCCACTATCGTTTGGGATTTAACCTCGTGAGGATTACCACTCGGGCCTGCCTCGTGGACGGGGCTGGCTAGCTGTCATCAATGCTGTCGAGCATTTTGGATTACAACTATTGCTTTTGCTGCTGATCAAGGGAGTTTACAAGCACCGACTCCTGTACCTGGAGTCTCTTTATTCCCCATTGAATCAGACGGAGTACCCGAACATTCCTCTACCCTCCAGGCCTTACACCCCGGAGGGAACCCATTGTCTCCAGTTGGTACCAGTGTTGCCCTATATAATTGCTACTATACAACAGGTGGCGTCAGCTTAGACCCATCGTAGGATTCCTGCTATTCTTAGTGACTTATGCTCTTGACTGACTTTACGTATATTCTTCGCCATACAAGCGCGACCCTAATTCTCATTCTGTAACCTAACGTTGCCTAATAATAATAAATTACCCTCCAATAGTATTTCTGTGTCAATGCCGTGTTCTTGTGGGTGTTCACCATCTATATTTGATGTACTGTCTGGCCAGTAATTAAAGTACATAACTAGCAGTGGTTTAATCTATCACAATCTTTAATACAGTCAGGGTTTTGTAACCCCTCAGTTACAATGGTACTATGTCTATATTACTATCTACTAGTACTATGTATATATTACTATCTACTATGGTACTATGTCTATATTACTATCTACTATGGTACTATGTCTATATTACTATCTACTAGTACTATGTATATATTACTATCTACTATGGTACTATGTATATATTACTATCTACTATGTTACTATGTCTATACTACTATGCACTCAGGGTGAAGTTTGGCACTGCTAGACGAACAATCACACTTACCCCTCTTGCTGACACAATCATTTGCTCAGCTTAAATTACTAAATGTAAATGTAAATAATTATTAGCAGAACTTAAATGTGCTATATGTAGCAGGGTGGATTATCCCTGCTTTATGGGAGTGGTTGTACACGGCCACCTGGTAGCGGGATGCAGTAGAGTTTGATCTAACTGAACCCCCATCTTTGGGCCCGGAACGTCGAACTGGAGGTCGGGCAGCAGGAGCGGATGGGGCCCAGGATTCACTAACCTGGGGGTGGTACTCTGGTCCTCCTCGCCCTCCAGGGCGGTCAGCAGTAGCTCCCCACACACTCTCACTTCCCCCAGTACCTCCGTGAGCCCTCCCACACCTGGTGACTGTTAGATGACTAATGATTTTCGCTCCCCAAAGCAGTACCCGTCCTTAATGACCTGTAGAGACCTTAACCATGAAATATGAGTATGGTGGGGAAAGGGTTAAATAATAATAATATTACCCGGACAACAAAGGTTAAGACACAGGCTCAGTAACAGACACACACACCATGTTCCCATCTACGTCTCCTTTATATACTACCTAGTCAAGTCTCAGATACAGGGTTATACCTTAATACACGGGTTATATACACTATGTTCACACTAGGCACCTGGTGCTCTCACTCAACAATACATGAGGAACGTTATTCCCAGAATAGGCACCTTGTGCTCGTTCTATTAATACTACTGCTCCGCTTTGCGGTGGGGTAGAACCAGGTACATGTTAAAGGAGTTCAATGGGAAATTCAATACAAGAACACAGTTATTACACTCAAAAGAAATGTAATTTGGGCCCATGTTACCAAATAAAAAGTCCTAGCTAAAGCCGGCTTAAAATGGTTGGGGTACCCCTAGACGCTGCTGCTAGCGTTCGTTTCGAATTGATATTGTTTTGGCACTCGAAGCGCCGCTGTACTTAACAGAGATGGCGGGTCCACTCTCACCACCACTCGTCCGGGTGGTAAGATGGCCGTCGGGCAATCCCGCGATAACAGCCAGCGGGCCGGGGTAGGCAGCTGGGGCAGTGGCGTGGGCTGGAGGAGCGTGCTGTGTTGTGGCGGCCTCTGCTGGAAGAAGAGGCGTCCTCGGCTGTGTCAAAGAGACGTCCACTGCGGGGCTGAAGGGCTGAGCTGGCGCGCGCTAAGCTGTAGGCTAACCTAAACACAGCTAAACTGTGGGTCTGGGTGGACCCTCCTGCTGTCGCCTATATAGCTAACGCAACGTGGCTATGTACACCACCTGTCTTCGGCGACGCTCGCCTAGTGGTACACTCGAAGGGTCTATAGCCGTTAGCTACCAGCCAATATACCGCATAAACTTCTAGGATAACCCGAGGTATTACTGACGTTTATTCCTTTCTCCGTTTCACTAGTCCAACACTCCACTATCGCTTGTAATTCTATGATAACCCGTTTTATAGCAGAGTCTCTCTATCTCTCCCGCTTGCTCTCAACGGGGCTCTCCGAGAGCACACGTCTGTCCACGTTCACGTTCACTGTCGAAGAGGACTTCATCCTGTTCCGCTCTCCAGGTAACCAGCGTCTTGCTCCCCTCCTATCTCCTCTACTCCGCCTGCCACCACCGCCCCCTGCTGGCGACCGTAAATTGGTCCCACAATGGGACACTCAAGGCAGGAAGAAGGATGATTTAGTGTCACGTTAATAATCCATATTGAAGCCGGAGGGATGAAAGCAGGGACGCGGGAACTAGGGGTGCGGCAGGGGCTGCAGCACCCCCTGCTGGCGGGGAGTGTAACTGCAACTGCAAGGTTGTTTTGGATTTTATTCCAAATTTGTAACCGAGGCTACTCATGTCACAGAGCGGAGCGGCACTGCAGATTTACCCTACTCTTGGAATTCATTCAGATCGTCATAGGGGCGCTGTCTCGATAATGCAGTGTTATTAACAGCGTGTAGCCGACGCATGAACCGGTTGGGATTCGAATAGACGCGGCCTGGAAGTGTCAACGCGGAACTGGAAATCCGTTGGTAAAAAAAATAGACACAGCGGCTGCGCCCTGGGATAGTTTTGGGACGCTGAATTCGCAGTAAAGGAATATATGAACAAGCCAGCAGAACTATCCGAGCCCCCGGGAGGGTGGTTGAAGACCTTTTGCATGTCGGCGATCATGTATGCGGGGAACGAATTGCAGAGGGAGGGCGCAACAGCCAGGTGGGGTAAGCTGGGATGTGATGTGTGCATCAGAACGGTTACATTGTTTGTCTCGCACGCTCAGAGCGCGGAGTTGGGCAGCGGTATCCTCTAGTGAACGAGAGTGTTGGTTATGACGTGACAGACAGTGGAGCTGTTTGCAGATAGCGAGCATTTTGACGTGTTGCGTGGTGGCGATGTCTCGCAGACAATACAACTACAAGTATAATTATATAATATATATATATATAAATTATTATAATTATTTTTTTTTAATCAAAAACGATCGATATCTCAGCACCCCCACTTCCCGCGGACTTCCCGCGTCCCTGGATGAAAGAGAACCTCGCGTTATTTGTCCGGGCGAGATATCAAAGAGAAACACTGGTTATCATGTCTTTGTGCACACAGGGAAAGTAAAAGGTTACGTTAGCACTTCTGAATAATAGACGAATATTCAGGATGCTACATATAGATACATGTTTTTTGTAGAGTAATTATAATTTTTTTTTTATAATACAAATCTACAGAGCTTTTGGATATGTGGAATAAAAGTATAGCTTTTCCCCCAAAGAAATGATTGATTAATGAATTGATCACTTAAACGGTTTGCAGGTCCAAAATTAATGTTGTTGTTTACCTGTCTATCCCCTCCCTACTTCCCATTTCCCCACGTGGAATGCACCTGATTGGATAAATTACATTCTGGTGCTCTAATGTGACATCTAGTGGATGAATGTTATCCATAGCACTTTTAATTAGTCAGTAATCCAATTTCAGGCAATATCTTTATATAATAATAATAATAATAATAATAATAATAATAATAATAATAATAATAATAATAATAATAATAATAATAATAATAATAATATTTTCCTTTTATCTGGGGACACACATTTTCAACCAGTTTTTAGACGGCAGGTCTATTAGTTTGTTCAGTCACGTGTCTTTCCATCCATCCATCCATTCATCTCCACCCAGTTAAAACATCCACTCATTCTGAAACGGTAAATCCCATGTAAATCGCATGGGTAGTACTGCCTAGTTTATATAACAACTTGGTATATGGTATATGCCTGGCCATGACATAAAGTAGTAAGTGAAGAGAATTATTTTGACCTGAAATCGAAAAATGATTTACTGTTGTTTCCCCATATCTATAACTTTACAATGTAGAGGGTCACTTTCCTCCACCACCAATGTGTGGCACCCAACCTTGAGCAAGGCAGGCCACAGCTGACATACACCATCACCAACACACAGGAGTGATATCAGTCGATTAAGGAAACAACCAGGAGACATCAGAAATATACAGACATTTATTTACACATACATCTGCATTTGCATAGACATTTAAAATTCCAAAATAAAAGTTAAAAATATAATGTGGTAAACAAATCTCTAGGGAACCTTGTATGCTGCATAATTTAGCACAAGGAAACATTTTCACTTGTCAGAATCAAAGCTTATATATAATGTGCTGTTTTCTTACGATATAAATACATAAATAAGATCTGCATGTCCTATTTTATTCCAACAGGTGGAGGCCAAGATGTCTTCATAATCACTGTCGTCGTTAGCGTGATCATTATCATCATCATCATCATCATCATCATCATCATCATCATCATCATCATCATCATCATCATCATCATCATCATCATCATCAATATTTCCATCAATACCATTATCATCATCATCATCATCATCATCATTAACAGCAAAACATTAAAACAGTATTTTTGCTTCGTTGTCGAGCCATGTGAACATCATACAAAAGTTGAATTGCTGTGTAAAAACAACAGCTTGAAAATTCACCACGAACTACGTGGTATAAGACAAGACAATATCATAGTTTTAAATCAATCATATCATTGATATCTGCACTGTATGAGTCATTTGGTGTTAAATCAGTGCCCAACCCAACATGCCCTTGTGGAACAGCATGGAACTCCTGTTTTTCCTCAAGGTATAATCCCAATGATCTCTACGTACATACAGTATGTTAAATGGGCTTTAATCAAGTTTGGTTAACCTCTCGTGTCAAGAGCTGTCTTTTGACCATTCACACGGCAGCCATTTTGCTCAGGATTCCTTTCCACCCGTGTGAATATTGTCAATGGGGTGTTGAGAGGATGTCTGAGGATCCGCCGGTCGCTATCAGGACCTCCTGTTGTCCAGTCAGCTGCCTGATGGCTCGTCATCCTGTGGGGGATCTGTAGGGCCGTCTATGCAGGGTTCTTGGTTAACCCCTTCCCTGTCCTATTGTCTTTACCAAGTGTGAGTATCATTTGGTGGAAGATAACAACAAAAATGGGCCGACATGAGAACACAGTGCCCGCTGTAAGAGACGGTTTCTGTTGGGTTGAAATATAATCCCGGTCCAAATGAGTGATGCACTTCTTCCATTCAATGACATCATTGTGTCCAGACCTCTTTTTTATTTGTTATTGGCCCCAATATCCCCACATCAGGAGGTCTGATAGGCCCGCCTCATGCCCTCAGCGCTGTCTCTCCATTCTTATCCATTCATCCATCCGACTGATGTATTAACTCATCTTTCACGCATCCATATGTTCACCCATCCATCCATCCATCCATCCATCCATCCATCCATCCATCCATCCATCCATCCATCCATCCATCCATCCATCCATCCATCCATCCATCCATCCATCCATCCATCCATCCATCCATCCATCCATCCATCCATCCATTCATTCATCCATTCATCCATCTCTGTCCTACCAGTACAAAAGCATCCACAAAGGGAGAAGAAAAAGCAACACGTTGCTTCCTCTGTACAAGACAACAAATGACAAAATCTCCTTTCATTATCATTAAGACGATCAAAAAAAAACAGAAGCTTGAAGATGAAATATTTACAGTTAATCTGAGCCCTCTGTCGTAGAAATATACTGTAAAAAGAGATGATATCAACAGGCCTGAAAAAGTAAAAGACTCTGAAGCAGTTTCACATATTTAGAATATGTCAGGATGGAAGGTTTACGCATACCAGTAGGCCAATGCACTTTGTAAGTGGTCATGGTCTAATGGTTGAGTGCAATTTCTGACGACAGTTTGAGATGATCAAAACGCACCTCAGCATGTCCAAACATTTGAAACTTACATTGGCCTGTTATCTGTCAATGGGAAAATTCACCCTAAAATTTAATTCACATATGTCAGTTCTATAATATCATACAACTCAGTTTTGATTTGTGACTATGAACAAGTCTCGCCTGAAACTGAATACCAGAGAGTGATGATGTCATTAAGAGACAAATCCTGGAGCTGCTCAATAGACAGTGAATAGTGGAACAACTCTCAGGACACTATGACAGAACCCATGGTGGTTCTACTGGGATATGGGTCCATTCTGGGAGTCAGAGCTTTAAGTCCAAGATCATTGGAATAGCACAATGTACATTATGTTTTATGGTCGATTTTCCCTTTAAAGTTGCACTATGTAGTTTTGTGAGAGTCAGAGACGTGAATCATGACTCTAAGGTATATTTTCACAAGTGAATAAACAAACCGTCTTCAGCGGACAATTGAATCCCTAGAGCACTGTTTGAAGCTAGAAAACTGCCCGAAAACGTCAAATGTTATTGCTGTCATTTACAAAGGCAGGGCCTGCAATTTTGCTAACAAACATATTATAGGCTTATGTTTGGTTCACAGTGCCTACAAATTATTTTGTTTTCAATTATGATAACATAAGATAGAATAATTCCCTTCCTCCGAAACTGCATAGTGCACCTTTAAGGTGCTGTTGGAGAAATACAGTTATTTTGCAAGATAATATACGGTGAATAAAACCTCACTTGTACGAAGTTCTGTATCGTAACGGCTCTCGCTCGGCGTCACTTCCGCACTGTACCTCGCTTGTGCACGCGCACTGAATAAAATTCCACAATGTACCTTTATATCCCAGTATTCGTCTGACCACACCCCCATCAGCTTACCTTCATAAGCAGGTGTGTGGCCACCTACTCGCCTCCTTCTTCGCTTTCACCACAAGGAAGTGCTTTTGGTAGATCCCCACTTGACGAGGTTGCTAAGTTGAAGACAGTTGAGACGTGTTTACATTGTGCTTATTTTTTTCTTCTCTCATAAATATTAAAAAAGAAAAATCTAAGTCATAATGTCTACCTCGGAGAGTAGACCCACTCTTCACCAGCGGTTCTCCATTCCCGCCTCCGTCGTGCGTTCTGGTGCGGGGCTGTTGCCACTTTCGTGGTTGCCAGCCAAGCCCGGGAGACAGCCGATGGGTAGTTTGCCTCTCCGAGGAGCCGGTGCATCGGTGCCGTCGCTCCGGCGGTGGCCTGATCCCGACTCTGGTTCCAGGGAATCGTCCGTTCTTGAGCGGCCGGTTCCTTTGGTTCCGGAGGATTTGCGACGCAAACTTTTCGCGTCTGCCCGTTCACGTCGCAAGATGGTGTCCTGCAGACGCGAACGGCCTGGGTTTGGGTGAATTGCTGGAGACCAGCGAGGATGCGTCGGTCTCTGCATGCCCTATGGAAACTGAGGATTACATGGTAGAGGCGGACGGATTTTTGTTTGAAGGCCCAGTGGAGGCGAGTATCCCACCCGTCCAGGTATCACTGGAGGGGGGTGAAATGTCTCCTTGGGGCGCCTTGTTCGAGGATGTCGGGGAACCACCTCGGCCTCATCGGCAGGATGCCCTGCTATCAGCCACATCAGACTGTGGCTCCTCAACCGGTCGAAGCCTGCTGCATGTGAGGGATGCGGGTTCGGTGGAGGGAAGTCAGCAGGAGGAACTGCGGGCTTTGTTCCCCGAGCTCATGGCAGTAGCGGCCGCTGCAAACGGCGTGCCGCAGCCATTGCCTGCTCCTGCCCCAGATGATCTCATAGGTCATCTCTGGCAGCGTCGCCCGGTGAGAGGGGTGGACGTTGTCTACCCATTTTTCCCCTCAATGGGGGCCTATGTTCGTCAGGGCCAGGTGGTGTCTCACATCATGGGCCTTACTCCCGCCTACGTACCAGTTACGCGGGTGGCGGGGTTGGTCGAAGGTATGAGAGAGGGTGTGCCACGGCTTGATAGGCCGATGGCCGCTCTCCTCTGTCCGGATATGGTGTGGGAACCATTATGCAAGCCGGTTCTCCAGGGAAAATCGGCTAGGCGATTGGCATATTGGGGTGACCAGTCATTTGTCGCTGGTACACAGTCGCTGGCTGCTGCTTCTAACATCGCACAGCTGGCTAGATTTGTATCGGGGATAATGACGGGCGGCACGGAACTGACCGAGGTACAACACGATCAGATCACCCAGGCGGCAGGAGCTGTCCTGCATCTTACCCAGGTGCAGGCCATAGCCGCTGGGAAAGTACGCGCCCTGGCTACCCTGAACCAGCGCCACCTTTGGCTGGAGCAGGCCCGTGTGCCAGAGAAGAAGAGAGCCCCTCTTCTGACGGCCAACCTCTCCGATGCTGGACCATTCGGGAAGGCCCTGCAGCTGATGACCTCAACGTGCAGAGAGATGGCAGAGGAGAGATCCGTTCTCCAACCCCATTTTCCGCCTCCCGTCCTCGCCGGTGGAGTCAGAAGGCTTCCACGACGTCGAGCGACCTCCGCCGTGCCTACCACTGCCTCCGCCGCCACTGCTGGCCCATCCAAGAAGGCCAGGAGGAGAGACGGTGCTTCTGCTGCTGCCGGCCCATCTACGACCGGAGGAGACGGTAGGGATCGACGAGACCAGCAGCCGATTGTCTACCGTCCCTCCGGGGCTTCTCGGGGTGGCAAAACCCGAGCGGCTCGAGGCAGCAGACGCGGCTAAATGAGTGACTTTTTCCCCCTGTGGTCCCCTCTATACCCCTCCCCGGCCCTCTCATATTTTGTGCATAAATAAAAAGTCCCCTTAAAGGGGGACTGTATTTTTTGGCCAAACAAACTGTGTGTTTCTTCACCAATACATATGATGAGGCTGCGAAATGTGAATCTGCATTGTTTACATTGAGGGATGAGTTACGTTCGTGTTATGAGATTAAGCAAGGTCTGCAAGCATACACTCAGTCATAGAAAGGTTCTATCTTAGCCTGACGCTCCACATGCAGGTAGAAGCTGGTTGTATGATCTGTTGCTTACACAAAGTAATGTTGATCCACAACACTGTTGTGTTAGTTGCAGTAATACTCGTATACACACGTTCTACGGCCTAGCCGTTATACTCTCTGTCAGTGTTTTTCTATGTACAACATAGAATGCGGGTGTAGGATTCACACACACACACGACTTGGTTTTGTTATAAATCCTGTTCACAGTCTGTGGGTAGCGTGCATTGTATTAGCTTACGCTATGCATTAGCGTTCTACCAAAGGTCTCAAATGCTACAGTTGTTATTGTGTGTAGGGGTAAAGGGTTTTTTGTGAGGGGGTGCCGAATAAACCCCTCCTTCCCACTTGATTGGTCAAGGGGATTTTTCTCATCTCCTGTTGAGCCAGTCAGGGCCAAGCCGTTCAACGACTTGGCGGGGGAGGGGGGAAGGGTTGTCCTGACGCGGCTCCTATTACAAACAGGAGTGGTGTGCGGGGTTTCCCCCCGTCATAGCATATACGTTGCTATGACGACGGATTCCGTGAGTTAGATCTTTACGTAAGGTCTGTGGTGTCAAAGTGTCGGGTTAGAGCGTAGGGCTTACGGGTCTGCTATGCTCGATTTTATGTGTAAACTTGAGTCAGTTGGTCACGTGACTCACAGTTGCCATGTCTTTTTCATACTACGACTCATGTGGGAAGGCTTTCTGGGGATTTTCGGTCTAAACCCTCTAAATAAGGGGTGACTGGATGTAAAAATATAAACAGTTTTTACTCCCGGCTGTGCAGATTGGGTTTTATGCTGTTGATGCTTCCTTCTTTTCCTTCTAAAAGGAGTTGGGGTTAGGGAGCATCACACCCCTCTTGTCGTTCCCCTGGGCGCCTTGGGGATTCAATGATTCTTTTTATGTTTTAAGGTCAAACACGCATATCTGCCCCTTCTCTTGGAGTAGGCATGTCGGCGTGGTTAGGGCACGGGACTGGTTCTGGTCACGCTGGTCCGGATCAGTTAAACCCGTTGTCTGCCGGGGATGCAGATCTGCTGTTCTGGTACCCTGAGGGACTTGGGCTTTTTCCAGGGGGAGAAATGCCAGGTCGGTCCGGGTGTCACAGGGTTAGGCGCTATGGAGACCCTTGTTGGGTACGTTGTACTCTGCACTGTCGTAATGGCTTACGGCCGTGCCAACCTGTACACGCCCGATCTCGTCAGATCTCGGCCGCTACGCAGGTTGGTCTTGGTTAGTACTTGGTTGGGAGACCTCCTGGGAATACCAAGTACGGGGTGCTTGGGGCTGGTTCTCCATTCTTTTCGCTCTTCTCTTACGCATGGCGAAGAGGGGCCTGTTGGGGTGGTCTTTGACCTCCTCGGGGGACCCTGTGCTCCCCGTATCGCCGGGCCCGGTCCGAAGTAATGTTTCGTCGACCCGTAGACCTGGGATAACCCTGTTGGAAACTGAAACACTTGTACTGCGGTAGTGCCCGCAGGTACGTTTTGGAGTTTTTTCTTGAGGGGTTATGGGACCAACCACCACATGGGGTAACGACTGGGTGATTGGTTCTCTGGTGTGTTGGAGCAGAGTCAACTCCCGGGTTGCCCGGTTGAGTGTGCCCCTGCACGTTCATGACGTCTGCCAATCGTGTCAGCCTTCGCTGCCTCATTAAGGGAGGCTTTGTCATGGTGATCGACAACGCCAGCATACGCCCCTTCCGCCGGGGCGGCTGTTTTCAGCTGACCCCTCTGGCGCCTGTCTTGTCCGCAGTGCTCCAGGCTCGGGTTACAGCCTGTTGCCTGGTTTCCCCGGTGCGCTGCCTGCTTCCGTGGTAAGCCTTTTTTGGTGCTTACGGCCATGCTGACTACCTGTGCTGCAGGGTCAGTGTGCCAGGCGGTGTGCTATTGGGGGGACAGGGCCCGCTCTTGTGAGGGGCCTTGTCCGAATACGCTGGCGATGTGGGGGGCAGTGTCACTAAGTGACCACCTGGTGGGGTCTTGATGCTGGCATCATGGACCTCTCCGGGCCCCCGTTTTCCAGGGGATCCAGTCCCTTTGGTGGGTCTGGGTCTTCCTTCGCGCTCCGCTGCTACGGCCTTGCCACAGGGTTGGGTTTGCTCTTGACCCCGTGATTTTTGGGGGCAGTAACGAGGTCGTTCCTTCCGTTCGTTCTCGGGTGGCATGCGGGTTGTGCGTGTGTGTAGTCGTGGGGTCAGGCCACGGTCTGCTCACCCTGTGCGTTGAGTTGCTTGAGTGCCTCTTCGCACGGTCGGGTCCGTCGCCCTCCCGTGATCCTCCAATAGGGGGGGTACCCTCCATTAGGGGGGGTCGGGGGGGCTCGGTCCTCCCTGATCTGATGGTTGTGGGGGGCCTCAGCGGGGTGTATTTGTCGGCCGATGGCTCTCGCTCGGCCTCCCTTTGTGCGGAAGTGACGCCGAGCGAGAGCCGTTACGATACAGAACGATACATTCTGTTAGTAATGGTGACACTCGGCGTCCGACGCCGCTGCAGCCCTTGATCTCACCTTGTGGTGAAAGCTTGGGAAGGAGGCGAGTAGGTGGCCACACACCTGCTTATGAAGGTAAACTGATGGGGGTGTGGTCAGACGAATACTGGGATATAAAGGTACATTGTGGAATTTTATTCAGTGCGCGTGCACAAGCGAGGTACAGTGCAGAAGTGACGCCGAGCGTCACCATTACTAACAGAACTTGGTTATAGTTATAACCTATCGTTAAAGCTGCTCTCAAAGCAACATGTGGTGCTATATTGCAGAGGCACTGGAGCTGTGGCATGGGAGCACAGGCTTTGTAGTTCTCTAGAAGGCCCAGCAGCATTGTGGAGGGATAATAAAAAATATTATTATTTTTACTATTTCCTGAGTTAGTTTACTTACATAACCTGGCCCCTACAAATGTCCTAACCTAGTTGTACAGTAAATGACCAAGTAAGGCTTTGTCAATATTCAAATGTACAGTGTAAAATGTGTGTGTGTCCCCTTCCCAACCCCCCCCCCCCCCCCCCCCCCACCTCCAATGTACAGCCCTCACCCAACCCACCCAACCCCACCCCACCCAACCAACCTCCTCCAATGTACAGTTTCTATGCCAAATGTATATACACTCCTTTTCTGGACACTTTTGTATCACAAACAGTACTGTATTTGCAAATCTGATATGTCATAAATGTATAGATGTAGCAGTACTGTCTATCTGTATGTCATGTATGTCATATATGTTATGATGAATTGAAAATGGGGGACCCTGATGTAAACAAGTCGAAAGTCTTTCTCTGGTCTGCATCCCCTTAACAATTGTATGTATTGAGCTGTACTGTACTGTACCCATTCTGCAATCTGTTAATAAACTTTTCAATCAATCAATTTCAATCAAAGCGTCTATACTTTTACCAACGGATTTCCAGTTCCGCGTTCGCGTTCTGCGATCTGATTGGCCACTGACGTTTCTGGTCATGTGACATGTGCGCCAATCGCGTGATGCCTGTTTCTGTGCCTATTTCCGCCTCGAACAGCCTGCAAACTACCTAACGCCTAGTTTATAACTGGTTAAGCTTAGGCGACTCTTTCGAAGTTGGTTAAGGTTAGAGTTTGGAATCAGGGCTGGTGTTCTATCGCCCTGCTCTAAGACAAACTCTAACCTTAACCAACTTCGAAAGAGTGCCTAAGCTTAACCAGTGATAGAAACAGGCGTCACATGATTGGCGCAGATGTCACATGACCAGAAACGTCAGTGGCCAATCAGATCGCAGAACGCGAACGCGGAACTGGAAATCCGTTGGTAAAAGTAATGACGCAACCTGGCAAGATAGCAAGGACTGGGGGTCTCTCTCTCTCTCTCTCTCTCTAGTCCTTTGTCCTCTATCAGTCTCTCTTCCACATTCACCCACCATCTCTCACTTCCTAGAAGTCTGGGAGAACATGTGTGTGTATGGCCTGGCCCTCCCTCTCCTTCCGACCCACCTCCCAGCTGTGACATTGTTACAACCACCCGTCCCGATTGGTTAAGGGGTCAGTATGTGATTGGCAGGTGAGTTCTATTCTGTGAGGAGAGTGATGGGTTATAGTGGTATGGATGGTATAATGCATAATGTATATTGTTATGTAAATGGATGGCTGCTATGATGTCTGAGATGTCATTATTTGATGCTCCTGCCTGGTTATGGAAGCTATGGCTGCACGACATGTAAACTGGTCACTGGGCTCGTTAGGGAAAATGGGTTGGTTGTTACAGTTTTTCTCAATTGCTTTGGTGCATTTCTCTGATCAGAATTAAAGTTCTCATAACTGTTAGTTCAACCTCCACAACATTTTGTCATTTGTGCACATCATAGTAGCAGTTTCTCATTCCTCCGAACAAATTGCAAATGCTTTTGGACATGCATCAATTGCTTTCATACAATTCTCTGCTGTTTTATAACATTATCATTTGCTTGTGTCATGTCAGTCAAAATTAACTATACTTATGACTGCTGAATAGTCATTCCCTATAAAACTAATAGTCCTCATTTCATTGATTGAGTCATTACATACAAAAATGTTGAACTAGTTGTCCAAATCTATCAATCACGGCCTCACAATGGCTGAGGCTGGTCAAAGGGTGCAGCCAAATGTTGAGAGAACCACTGTAAATTAAATTACTGTATTCAAACATTTCGTCGGGAGAGCAGGTGTGTATACTTTTTCAACGGTCAATGACAATATGTTATTGGAATACATTTTCCATCATTGTCCCTTGAAATACATATTTGGTATGAGGTTTACACCTTTTGAACGCAAGAGGGAGATACTGTACTACAGGTTCGCTGGTAATGCGCTTGCTGACACCTGTTTACAACATGCCACAGTAAACATATAATCGTTACAGTTTTTCTCAATTGCTTTGGTGCATTTCTCTGATCAGAATTAAAGTTCTCATAACTGTTAGTTCAACCTCCACAACATTTTGTCATTTGTGCACATCATAGTAGCAGTTTCTCATTCCTCCGAACAAATTGC
>NC_140170.1:44969954-44979954 GCF_963971535.1 Notolepis coatsorum | reverse complement strand
AGCATTGTTTTCTAGCTATGTGGGTTTATATTACTGTAATGGGGTCTATGTCTCTAATTCTCATTTTGGCGCATTCTTCCAATTCACATCTCACAATATTCTCCCTCACTGAATTGAGTCATCTGAAACTTAGCGTATCTTTGACGTCAAACAATTCTCACTGCATAATAACTAGAGATGTTCCGATACCATTTTTTCCTTTCCGATCCCGATACCTAAGCTTTGGGTATCGGCCGATACCGATCCGATACCAGTAAATAATAATAATAACTTTATTTGTATAGCACTTTTCATACAGAGGTTGCAGTTCAAAGTGCTTCACAACAGTAAAAAATACAGGCATAAGCGAGCATAAAAAGATAGACAGGTAGAATCACAGTGTTTCACATTAGGATCTAGCATCCCAATAGGCTCTCCGCTTACAGTTTTCAGTAACACAAATAGTAAAAATAGTTTAAAATGATTCAGTTTAAAAATAGTCAAAAAATTATAAAATAGAACGGACATAAAAAATACAGGCATGAGCGAGCATAGCAAGATATGGCAAATCACAGTGTTTCACATTAGGATCTAGCATCCTAATAGGCTCTCTATTCAGTAATACAAATAATCACAGTGTTTCACATTTGGATCTAGCAAATAATAAAAATAGTTTAAAATGATTCAGTTTAAAAATAGTCATCAGTAAGAAGTAAAAAGTGCAATAACCGACACATGAATTTGATAGGCAGTGTATAAGAGTAGGCAGGGTAAGAATAGTGCAGGTAAATACAAGTTGTGTCAGGATATCCCTGATGTTTCCTCTTGCCACTAGGTGGTAGCAGATAGCGAAAGGCCTCTCCTCTGTCCTGATTCTCCTAGATCTATCTGCAGCCTTCGACACAGTCAACCACCAGATCCTCCTCGCGGCCCTCGCAGGAATGGGAGTGGCTGGCTCTGCGCTGACATGGTTGTCATCATACCTCAATGACCGCTCCTACCAAGTGTCATGGAGAGGGACCCTGTCGGCCACCCACCCCCTGCGGACGGGTGTCCCCCAGGGCTCGGTTTTAGGACCCCTTCTCTTCTCCCTCTACACTAAATCACTGGGTAACATTATCACGTCTCATGGCTTCTCCTACCACTGTTATGCCGACAATACTCAACTCTTCCTCTCCTTCCCTCCCTCAGATATCCACGTCTCTGAGCGGATCTCGGCCTGTCTGTCCGACATCTCCGCCTGGATGACGACCAACCACCTCAAACTGAACCTAAGCTAAACAGAATTGCCGGCCAAATCCTCCCCCCTGACCGACCTTTCCATCACAGTCGAGAATGCAGCTGTGACCGCGTCCCCGACCGCCAAGAACCTTGGTGTTGTCCTCGACGACCAGTTGAACTTCTCTGCTCACATCGCAGCGACAACCAGAACCTGCCGATTCCTCCTGAGCAACGTCAGAAGGATACGCCCCTTCCTGACAAAAGAAGCCACCCAACTCCTCGTCCAATCAACAGTCATCTCCCGCCTCGACTACTGCAACGCACTGCTCGCTGGCCTCCCGGCCACTGCCACTAAGCCTCTTCAACTCATTCAGAACGCAGCGGCCCGCCTGATCTCAAACCTACCGAAGTCGGCCCATGTCACCCCACTTCTTAGGGACCTGCACTGGCTCCCCATTGCTGCACGAATCCGCTTCAAGGCCCTCGACCTAGCATACCGTGCGGCAAAGGGAACTGCTCCCGCCTACCTCCGGTCAATGGTCTCTAACTACACACCCTCAAGACCCCTACGCTCTGCATCTTCTGGCCGCCTCAGACCTACTCCTATCCAAGCTCCGGGAGGGTCATCAAAGAGAAGTCGCCTATTCTCAGTCCTTGCCCCACAATGGTGGAATGAACTACCCACCCCAGTTAGGACAGCCGAAACACGTCCAATCTTTCGCCGTCGACTAAAGACGCACTTCTTCAACCATTATCTGAATAAAAAAAAAAAAAAAAAAAAAAAAAACTAACTAAACTAAAATCTAACCCTAACTAACCATACTGTCATGCACTTGTCCTAATAAACTAACCTACACTGTAGCACTCAACACTTTGATGAACATTGTTACTCAGCTGATAGAGTTGTGCTCTTCCTGATGGCTTGTCGTACAGAACTTGTAAGTCGCTTTGGATAAAAGCGTCAGCTAAATGACTAAATGTAAATGTAAATGTATGTATCAGTGCATACATTATGTGTGTGTGTGTGTGTGTGTGCCATTCAGTTCAACTTTTAAATAGTGCCAGATAAAGGGCAACTATCGAATAACTGATATTTGGTTGTTATATTATCGATATTCGTTATATTTTTGGGTATACTATTATATTATATTATATTATACTAGTATATTTGGGTATACTATTCGAATTGTAGCTTACCACCACCGGTATGACTGTGTATGAACGAATAATGGACTCTGTGAAGCGCTCTGAGTCAGAGCAACAGTCAGTCAGAGAAGAGCGCTATATAAATCCAATCCATTTATTTTATTTATTTATTTAATGTGGTGTTGCCAGACATCCTGCTGTGCAGGTACTTTTCTGTATCTTTTATATTGTGTATCTCCTCTGTTTGGAGTCAGTTGTGTTGTGTCATGTCTGTATGTATGTGTCCGTGGCTGTAGTGTGGGTGTAAGCCCAAGACAAATTTCCCAGCTGATGGGACAATAAAGTGACTCTTGACTTGACTCTTGACTTACTGGATACATTTGATTATGTCTGGGTGTCTGCAAGTTGTTCATCTTGCCAGTAGATGGCAGCAAAGAAACACAGAGAACAAACCAGGAAGTGATGGCAGGGTGGGTGTCTGTGTGTGTGTGTGTGTGTGTGTGTGTGTGTGTGTGTGTGTGTGTGTGTGTGTGTGTGTGTGTGTGTGTGTGTGTGTGTGTGTGTGTGTGTGTGTGTGTGTGTGTGTGTGTGTGTGTGTGTGTGTGTGTGTGTGTGTGTGTGTGTGTGTGTGTGTGTGTGTGTGTGTGTGTGTGTGTGTGTGTTACCTGTGGTGATAACCAGTTTGGTGGTTTCCTGTGCCAGCGTGACGTAGCAGTACCAGCTGAGATAAAAAACAATGGGAAGCCAAACCACTGGTACCCAGTACCTAGAGAGAGAGGGGGGGAGGGAGAGGGAGAGAGAGAGGGGGGGGAGAAGGAGGGGGAGAGAGAGGGGGGCATAAGAGAGAGAGAATTTGATTCTGAAATGAATTAAAATTATCAAAATGTATTCCGTCTGCACACTGCTTCTCTTGCTTCTAGGCAGCTAAATTGAGGAGAGGACACAGCTGTCATATCCTGGGAGAAATTGGGGTATAACACAGGAAGCATAACCATTCAAGCAAAATCTGCAAAATCTGAGCATGTGTCATTGTGGCCCTAAAGCCAAAAAGGAAGCACTTTTTAATGGGTTGGGAAGTTTGGCTCACCAGAATAAACCGGAAGTAACTAGCCTAGGTGTAATTTTAGACTCTGATTTAAGTTTTAATACCCACATAAATAAGGTGACCAAAACAGCCTTTTTCCATCTAAGAAACATTGCTAAAGTTCGATTGTTTTTAACCCAACAGGATGCTGAGAAATTGATTCATGCTTTTATTTCAAGCAGACTGGACTATTGCAATGCTCTTTTTACTGGTCTTCCAAAAAAATCAATAGACAAGCTACAGCTAATTCAGAACTCTGCTGCGTTGCATTGGCTCCCTGTATCTTTTAGAATTGATTTTAAAGTCCTTCTACTTGTTTTTAAAGCTCTTAACAATATAGCACCATCGTACATTTCCGATCTCCTGTCCTTTTATGTCTCCCCTCACGAGCCCTAAGGTCCTCCACAGCTGGTCTTTTAATTGTTCCTGGGGTGCCCCAAAGGAAAATTGGGGCATCTGCTTTTAAATTCTATGCACCACAGCTGTGGAACACAATCCCAAAAAATATTAGAGAGGCTGGCTCAGTAGACATTTTTTAAACAACAGTTGAAAACATACCTTTTTAATATTGCTTTTAATTAGCAACTCTTTTTATTATTTTTCTTTAAATACTCGATTTTATCCATTTTCCTTACTTGTGATTTTGACTGTGTGGTTTACTTTATGTTCTTTTGTTATTATTCATTGTTTTATCTTTCTTTCTTTTATCATGTAATGTGAAGCACTTTGGGCTGCATCTTGTATGAAAAGTGCTATATAAATAAAGTTATTATTGTGTCATACACCCCCCCCCCCCCCCCCCCCTATTTGTGTCTTACCAGGAAGTCTTGGTGGTCGCCTCCAGGACGGGGTTTCCAAAGAGTCTGATTGGCCGGTCGACGGGCTGGTGGACCCAGGTGTCGTATTTCTCTCCCAGGTATCCCACCTGCCATGCCAGTGGCTTGCCCCAGTCCACCAGGTCCTGAGGAAATAGGGGGCGTGTTAGTCCCTGTCCCGGACACCTCTCCTCGTGTTAGGCCCTGTCACCTCTCCCTGTGTTAGTCCCTTTCACCACAAGTGAAATGAACAAGTCTGAGTCCTCGTCTGCACCTTCTGAGTCCGAATGCAGTCAATGCTCAAGTCCAAGTTCAAGTCCGAGTCATCAGTGCTCAAGTCCAAGTCGAGTCACGAGTCCTACAACACTGCATCCTGGATACATTTGATTATGTCTGGGTGTCTGCAAGTTGTTCATCTTGCCAGTAGATGGGAGCAAAGGAACACAGAGAACAAACCAGGAAGTGAGGGCAGGGTGTGTGTGCGTGTGTGTGTGTGTGTGTGTGTGTGTGTGTGTGTGTGTGTGTGTGTGTGTGTGTGTGTGTGTGTGTGTGTGTGTGTGTAGGTGTGTGTGTGTGTGTGTGCGTGCATGCATGCGCGTGCGTGCGTGTGTGTGTGTGTGTGTGTAGGTGTGTGTGTGTGTGTGTGCGTGCATGCGCGTGCGTGCGTCCGTGTGTGTGTGTGTGCGTGTGTGCGTGCCTGCATATTGGTATTTTCGCTGCTAACACTACATAGCATTACTCTCACTCCATCACTGGCCCAGAACATGGAGAGCCTGAACTGTATTCACAAGAAAGATTCAGAATCACCAATGAAAAATGTGAGCAACACAGGATTTCATGGTTGTAGAATGAATCCGGCAACTGATCAGGGGTCAGTTGACAAGTTCCTCAAGATAAGGGGAAGAGAAAGCTGATTTCCGGCACGTATAAGGACAGCATTCAGCCTTTTGCATGAAGGAGATACATAGAATTTTATAGGAAATAAACTTTAGATTAAAAACCTCCTCTTTGGGCTAACCTGTTATCTGGATTAAAACCCCTATCTGGTGTCTGGGCTAACCTGTTATCTGGATTAAAGACCTGGATTAAAAAAGAATGGGCTGCAATTAAATCACAACTGGTTTTAGTTGAGCGATCTATTTGTGGTCGGTCGTTGTTGCAGTGGCCCATCGTGGATCTGTCCTGCAGTAATCCCCTTTAGTCACCACTGCCTGTTCTTTTTGCTGTAAAGAGCTGAACAGCTACTGTACATGTAACACAAAAACTACATGTTGCAGGGCAGTGAGGAAGACGCGGGATACTGTGAAGGCAGATAGGGAAGGTGCCAACTGCCATAGTTTCACTCATCACAAACACATGCGTGGCGTGTGCATACACAGACGCACATGTAGTAAACGTATAATAGTAAACGCACACACAGCTGGTTCAGCAGCCGAAGACAGGCGAGACTCCATCTTATCTGACGTTGAACATTCGACGAGAGTCGACGAGAGTCTGAAACTGTCGAAATCAAAATCCATCTCCACCTTCAAAAAATCACTGAAAGAGAAATATCAAATCATATCTCTAAATATTAACTTGGGAATATTATTGTCTGTATTTATGTATGTATGTATGTATGTATGTATGTATGTATGTATGTATGTATGTATGTATGTATGTATGTATGTATGTATGTATGTATGTATGTATGTATGTATGTATGTATGTATGTATGTATGCATGTATGTATGTATGTATGTATGTATGTATGTATGTATGTATGTATGTATGAATGAATGAATGAAAACTTTATTTAACAGATTGCAGAATGGGTACAATACAGTACGGCTCAATACATACAATTGTTAAGGGGATGCAGACCTGAGAAAGACGTTTGTCTTGTTTCCATCAGGGTCCCCCATTTTCATTTCATATAGACATTTATGACATACACAACATACATGACATTTATGGCATAGGGACATATAGGTATTTAGTACTGATACATTTGTGACATAAGCGGTATTCAAATATACAGTACTGTTACCCCTAGATCCTGACAGAGTATATACATATGATGGGGAGGGGACTGTACATTAGGAGGGGGTGGGTGGGTGGGAGGGAAATATACATACGGCGGGGAGGGAATATATACATGCGGTGGGGAGGAGACTGTCTATTAGGAGGTGGTGGGGGTTTTGGGCATTTACGGTGGCCAGTTTCGAATTTCAGCCTCCCGTAGGTGCTCTTTAAGAGCGGTTTTGAATGTGGGCAGGGATTCACATTCCTTTACAGCTTTGGGTAGGGCGTTCCACATTGTTGTGGCATAATTGCGAAACGTGTTTAGTCCCTTGTTTGAGCCGAATCTGGGTTTAACATGATTTGTTGAGCTTCCTCTGGTGTAGTGGTTGTGGTATTCACTGACCTTTGGGAAGTATTTTGACATGTACATGGGCACCCCGGTCGTATAGTGTATCTTGAAGACCAGGCCCATTGCAAGTTGCTGTACTCTGTCGTCTACTCTAAGCCATCCTAGGTTGTCAAAGTGGGCAGGGGTGAGGTGGGTTCTGGGGTTCAGGTCAAGTAGTAGTCTGACCAGTTTGTTTTGTGATGTTTGTAATTTTGTTTTAAGCGCCTTTGAGGTGCTTTGGTAACATGAGGTGCACGCATAGTCATAGTACCCTTGAATGAGTGCTCCTGCCAGAGTCTTCAGGGTATTCTTGTTTACCAGAGAGGAGATCCGGTACAAGAATCTAGTTCGTTGGTTGACTTTTTTTATTACATTGGATGCCATTTTGTCACAGGAAATATTTGCCTCTAGGATGGAACCCAGGTAGGTAATTTCGTCTTTCCTTGTGACAATATTGTCACCCACTGTAACTGAGAAGCCGTCGGTCTTGCTGAGTTTGTTATTTGAACCGAAGAGAATGGACTCTGTTTTGCCCATGTGTAATGATAGTTTGTTATCAGTATGTATGTATGTATGTATGTGTAGCAGGGTGGATTATCCCTGCTTCGTGGGAACGGTTGCTGGCAGTCACAAGGTAGCTGGACACAGTAGAGCTCCGTCTGACTGCACCCTCGTCTTTGGGCCTGGAGCGTCAAACTGGGACCCGGTAGTGGGAGTGAATGGGGCCCGGGATTTACCAACCTGGTTTGGTACTCTGGTTCTCCTCGCCTCTCCGGGGCGGTCAGCAGTACTCCTCAACTCGCTCTCACTTCCCCGATTACCTCCGTGGGCCCTCCCACACCTAGTGACTGATATGCCTAAATAGATTCGTCCCTCCCGCAAGCAGTACCCTCCCTTGATGACCACTATAAACCTTACAATGAAAAGGGGAGAGTTGGGTAGGAAGGGGTTAATTGTATTAACGTTATCCCACACCAAAAGAGTTGTTAAACGGCTCATGAATGGACACGCACACAGAACTCCCATCTAATTCTTTAATGCTAAATATACTGGTCGGTTACAATGATTTAATAAGAGTGGTCAAATGGACTGAAGTCGCACTACAGTTCCGTTTGTAACTCAATACCTCATAAACACGTATATTATACACCCACCTCTGGGTTAGTATCAGGGATAATATACTTCAATGTGTTTGACTCATCACCCACGTCTGGGTCAGCACCCTGTATAATACCTCTGACAGGCTTTAATTATACGGCAAGAATAATACCTCTGACAGGCTTTAATTATAATGCACCAGGTCTGTAACCTCCCCAAAGGGAAAGGGTTAATTAGATGGGAAAATATTATTAAAGAACAAACACGTTATCACACTCAAAGAAACCAAAAATGTGGGCCCACTGTACCAGAACAAAAGTCCTATGCTAATGCCGGCATGTAATGTTTGGGGTACCCCTTATGAACTGTAGTTAGCAACCATTAGCTTCGCCCGCAGGCTGCACCACACTGTGTACTGTGTAATAGATCCGGAGCATTGATGCTCGATTGTACTCAACCCAAAATGGCGGCCGCGCCGCACCACCACCGTCCGGGTGGCAAGATGGCGGCGAACGCTCTCGGCGAGGGCGTTAGCAAGCGGGGCTGGAGCAGGGGCAGTAGTGAGCTGAGAGAGTGTGCTGGGTGATGGCGACCTCTGCCGGTCGGGACGACCTCCCGTGTTGGCCTGAAGACAGCCGGCGCAGAACGGTTGTAGACAGCCGGTGCAGAGTCGACGGCGCGCATCCATAAACTGGCCCTCACTCACACTGAAGCTACACTCTGGGTCCCAACCAGCCCACCTGCTACACGGTTACTGTGGCGCAACGTGGTTGACTATACCACCGGTCGTCTTCAGCGCCTCGCTCTCAGGGCGCACTGGAATCAATATAGCCGTTAGCAGCATGCTAATTATACCGTCACACTGCTACTATAACCCGATATCTTTTTTTGTATTTTATTTTTTTATTCTTTTTTAAAACAAACATATAAACAAACATGACAACACACGATAAGATATACAAGCATTAATTGTCAGGGCACATCCAATGAGATCACATTTTGGTTAGTTGTTTTATATAAGATATACCCATAATACCTGTTATCTAAAAAAAAACCCTACATACGTATGCTCAGCTCGAAACCCCCCCTCCCGGACCCCACCTTGAGAAGTACCTCCACTATCCCTCGCACCTAACCAGACACTACCATTATAAGCTAGCTTTTATTCTCTCCACCACTTCTAACCACATTGACATTTTGGATTCATTGAGACCCAGAATTCTTGCTGTAGATATTTCATGGTAAATTACATCGAGATATGTAAGAAACCAAACTTTACGGCACATTTTTTCCGGTTGAAACCAGCGTGATGCGATCAGCTTTTTGGCTACTGTGATACCCGATAAAACCAATCTCTTTAGCTGTGGATTCACTGCAAACTCAAAAACATCATTCAACAGCAATACCGAGGGGTGTACAGGTATATTCCAAGATACGAGTTTTGATATTTGTTGGGTCACATCTTTCCAGAATGCCTTAACTGGTGAGCAGTCCCAATACATGTGCATAAATGTCCCTTCGTCCCCATTTGTACATTGGGTGCATTTGGAATCTTGTTTGAGCCCCATTCGGCACAGTCTTATAGGAGTCAAGTATGTCCTGTGAATATAGTTAAGATTGATTTGTTGATGATCCGGGTTCCTTGATGTAAGTCGGACATTTGCCCAGGCTCCTTGCCAATCAAAGTCATTTTCCAGGTCTGGTATATCCCTCCTCCAGACAGAGTCAAGTTGGAGGGTTTCATACGAGGACGTTAGTAATTGATGATAAAATTCTGAAACAAAACCTCTCGATGTCTCTCTTGAGTAGAAGAATTTGTGGTATCTGTGGTGTTCAATTGGTCTGTCTAATGGAACACCGTGAGACTTCAAACATAGCTCTAACTGTTTGTGAAAAAGCCATGTGGACTTGGTGAGATTAAATTTTTTGCGTATTTCTTTATCACTACAAAAACCCTGTTTGTTAAAAATATCCCCTAATGAGTGTATGCCTATAACCCGATATCTATGGACGTCAGTCCTGGGGCTCAGTCTCTCTTACTCACGCACTATCACGGATACTCTTATGATAACCCGTCGCTCGCTCCGGCGGGGCTCTCCGGTGGTTCTTTAACGGGGCTATTCCAAAGCACCTCCCGTTGTAGCTGCGACCGTTCACGGCGACATCCCAAGCCGAAGAGGTCTTCCGATTCGTCCCACCTCCAGGTCATTCCCTCTTCCTCGCTGCCTGCCTCTCTCCCGTACACTCTCTGCCTGCCACCGCCCC
>NC_140170.1:44957454-44967454 GCF_963971535.1 Notolepis coatsorum | reverse complement strand
GTCATTTTAATCCTGGTTCCACATATTTTTACAGACCTAAAATGATAAGCAGTTTGTGTCTACAAGGTGCTTCACAGCCTCATTGGACCCTGGGGTGTTATGGTTTGTAACCGACCCCAATCGCACAACACAAGACAAGGTATGAGAGTAAGCCAAGAACTGGGCATTTATTGAAAACAACAGAAAACGGCACTGTCCCTTTAAGGGAGAACACAAATTACAGGAAAACATGAACTTGGGAAAATAGGCACAGTGCCTTTAAGAGGCGAGCTGGCTAAGGGGAAGGCTAAGGGAAGGCTAACGGACAGGGCCAGGGCAAGGGAACAGGGCAGGAAGAGGGAGGACTAGGAGGACTGGACAGGGAGGACTAGGAGGACTAGACAGGGAGGACTAGGAGGACTAGAGAGGGGAAACAGGGACAGAGGCCCGCGGAGGCGGGCTGGGGACAGGGAGGACTAGGAGGACTAGAAGGACTGGACAGGGAGGACTAGGAGGACTAGAAGGACTGGACAGGGAGGACTAGGAGGACTAGAAGGACTAGACAGGGAGGACTAGGAGGACTAGAGAGGGGAAACAGGGACAGAGGCCCGCGGAGGCGGGCTGGGGACAGGGAGGACTAGGAGGACTAGAAGGACTGGACAGGGAGGACTAGGAGGACTAGAAGGACTGGACAGGGAGGACTAGGAGGACTAGAGAGGGGAAACAGGGACAGAGGAACCAGGGTTCGGGCCTTGGAACAGGGCGAGGGTCAGAGCTGCTTACAGGGATGGAGTAGGAGCGCGCAGGCTAGACGTCTGGAGGAGAGCGCCGGCTCGGAGAGCGCATCTGGCGCGGGGTCTGAGTGGTGCACGTCTGCTTGGAGGACGCGCCGGTTCGAAGAGCGCATCTGGCGCGGAGGTCTGAGTGGTGTGCGTCTGCTTGGAGAACGCGCCGGTTCGAAGCGCGCATCTGGCGCGGAGGTCTGAAGTGCGTCTGGATGCGCGTCTGGATGCGCGTCTGGAATGAAGAGCGCGTCTGGCGCGGAGTCTGGAGTGGAACACTGGAATACCTCCCGTAGAGTATTAGAGAGCGCAGTACTGTGTCCCACTCCAGGCAAACGGCGACAGGTGGCGAAGGCTTGCACCTCGTCTAACGCCGGAGATGGAACAGCATTCAGACAGATAGGGAAACTCCCGTAGGAGCTTACAGATTGAGATATGATACGGAACGACCCGACCAGGACTGGGGGGAAGAGCGAGGTATTTAAAGCCCACTGGGGCGCTAATTAGAACTCACATCAGGTGCGTGATGGTAATTGATACTTGAACTAGAAGTGTGTGTTCGGCACGGACCAATCAAACAGATAATGAAAGATAGTCCAAGGGTGTGGGCTGCTGAAGAGCAGACGAGACTAAACGAACGCGAGGGTGGGGGCTGGAGAGGTGAGGAGACAGGGAATTAAAGTACAGGGAACAGGAATAAAAGGTCCAGGGAAGAGGCGAACCTCACAGTACTCCCCCCTCCACGGGAGCCACCGGGCGACCCAAAAATACAGACAGAGGGGCAGGGGACAAAAAACAAGGCAACAAACAAAAATTGGGCCATGCTAGCGGGGAAGCTACACCAAAAGTGGGGCTAGCAAAGGGGCAGGGTAGCTGAGGGGTAACTAGGGTAGCTGAGGGGTAACTATGGTAGCTGAGGGGTAACTAGAGGAGCTGAGGGGTAACTAGAGGAGCTGAGGGGTAACTAGAGGAGCTGAGGGGTAACCATGGTAGCTGAGGGGTAACTAGAGGAGCTGAGGGGTAACCAGAGGAGCTGAGGGGTAACTGCCAGGGCACTGATAGCTACAGGGCCTACGCTAGCTGTACTGCTACATTAACATAGAGGCTGCGCTAGCTGCCGGAGCTAGGCTAGCAGACAGGGCTGGAACAGGGGCACTGGAGAGGGGAACAGGGAAGGGGCTAGCAGAGGGAAAGGGTAGCTGCCAGGGCACTGATAGCTACAGGGCCTATGCTAGCTGTACTGCTACATTAACATAGAGGCTGCGCTAGCTGCCGGAGCTAGGCTAGCAGACAGGGCTGGAACAGGGGCACTGGAGAGGGGAACAGGGAAGGGGCTAGCAGAGGGAAAGGGTAGCTGCCAGGGCACTGATAGCTACAGGGCCTATGCTAGCTGTACTGCTACATTAACATAGAGGCTGCGCTAGCTTCCGGAGCTAGGCTGGCAGACAGGGCTGGACCAGCATGAGAGAACAAGCTAGCTGGAAGGACAGTCCTAGCTGTGGCAAACTGACCTAGCTAGCTGTAGGGGCAGTCCTAGCAGTGGGAGAAAACCAACCTTGCTAGCTGAAGGGGCAGTCCTAGCAGTGGGAGAAAACTGACCTTGCTAGCTGAAGGGGCAGTCCTAGCAGTGGGGAAACTGACCTTGCTAGCTGAAGGGGCAGTCCTAGCAGTGGGAGAAAACTGACCTTGCTAGCTGAAGGGGCAGTCCTAGCAGTGGGGAAACTGACCTTGCTAGCTGAAAGGGCAGTCCTAGCAGTGGGAGAAAACTGACCTTGCTAGCTGAAGGGGCAGTCCTAGCAGTGGGGAAACTGACCTTGCTAGCTGAAAGGGCAGTCCTAGCAGTGGGAGAAAACTGACCTTGCTAGCTGAAGGGGCAGTCCTAGCAGTGGGGAAAACTGACCTTGCTAGCTGAAGGGGCAGTCCTAGCAGTGGGGAAAAACTGACCTTGCTAGCTGAAGGGGCAGTCCTAGCAGTGGGGAAAACTGACCTTGCTAGCTGAAGGGGCAGTCCTAGCAGTGGGAGAAACTGACCTTGCTAGCTGAAGGGGCAGTCCTAGCAGTGGGGAAAACTGACCTTGCTAGCTGAAAGGGCAGTCCTAGCAGTGGGGAAACTACACAAAAAGTGGAGGCCATGCAGAGGGACCGGGTTAGCTGCCTGGGCATGGCTAGCTACAGGGCCTATGCTAGCTGCAAGGGCTGCATTAACATAGAGGCTGTGCTAGCAGCCGGGGCTAAGCTAGCAGACCGGGGCCATGCTGGTAGTAGAGGCCTGGCAAGCTGCAGGGGAGCAAACGAGGCTAACAGGGAAGCTAACAGGGGAGACTAACAGGCTAAACAGGGGAGCTAACAGGGAAGCTGACAGGGGAGACTAACAGGCTAACAAGGGAGCTAACAAGGGCTAACAGGGGAGCTAACAGGGAAGTCAACAGGGGAACTAACAGGGAACAACAAAAAAGGCAAACTCAACATACACCGTCTGTGCTGGCTGGGGTCGTCGACTGGTCGGGTCGTACTGTTATGGTTTGTAACCGACCCCAATCGCACAACACAAGACAGGTATGAGAGTAAGCCAAGAACTGGGCATTTATTGAAAACAACAGAAAACGGCACTGTCCCTTTAAGGGAGAACACAAATTACAGGAAAACATGAACTTGGGAAAATAGGCACAGTGCCTTTAAGAGGCGAGCTGGCTAAGGGGAAGGCTAAGGGAAGGCTAACGGACAGGGCCAGGGCAAGGGAACAGGGCAGGAAGAGGGAGGACTAGGAGGACTGGACAGGGAGGACTAGGAGGACTAGAAGGACTAGACAGGGAGGACTAGGAGGACTAGAGAGGGGAGACAGGGACAGAGGCCCGCGGAGGCGGGCTGGGGACAGGGAGGACTAGGAGGACTAGAAGGACTGGACAGGGAGGACTAGGAGGACTAGAAGGACTGGACAGGGAGGACTAGGAGGACTAGAAGGACTAGACAGGGAGGACTAGGAGGACTAGAGAGGGGAAACAGGGACAGAGGCCCGCGGAGGCGGGCTGGGGACAGGGAGGACTAGAAGGACTGGACAGGGAGGACTAGGAGGACTAGAAGGACTGGACAGGGAGGACTAGGAGGACTAGAAGGACTGGACAGGGAGGACTAGAGAGGGGAAACAGGGACAGAGGAACCAGGGTTCGGGCCTTGGAACAGGGCGAGGGTCAGAGCTGCTTACAGGGATGGAGTAGGAGCGCGCAGGCTAGACGTCTGGAGGAGAGCGCGCCGGCTCGGAGAGTGCATCTGGCGCGGGGTCTGAGTGGTGCGCGTCTGCTTGGAGGACGCGCCGGTTCGGAGAGCGCATCTGGCGCGGAGGTCTGAGTGGTGCGCGTCTGCTTGGAGAACGCGCCGGTTCGGAGTGTGCGTCTGCTTGGAGAACGCGCCGGTTCGGGGTGTGCGTCTGCTTGGAGAACGCGCCGGTTCGGAGTGTGCGTCTGCTTGGAGAACGCGCCGGTTCGGGGTGTGCGTCTGCTTGGAGAACGCGCCGGTTCGGAGTGTGCGTCTGCTTGGAGAACGCGCCGGTTCGGGGTGTGCGTCTGCTTGGAGAACGCGCCGGTTCGGAGTGTGCGTCTGCTTGGAGAACGCGCCGGTTCGGGGTGTGCGTCTGCTTGGAGAACGCGCCGGTTCGGAGTGTGCGTCTGCTTGGAGAACGCGCCGGTTCGGGGTGTGCGTCTGCTTGGAGAACGCACCGGTTCGGGGTGTGCGTCTGCTTGGAGAACGCGCCGGTTCGAAGAGCGCATCTGGCGCGGAGGTCTGAGTGGTGCGCGTCTGCTTGGAGAACGCGCCGGTTCGAAGAGCGCATCTGGCGCGGAGGTCTAAGTGGTGCGCGTCTGCTTGGAGAACGCGCCGGTTCGAAGAGCGCATCTGGCGCGGAGGTCTGAAGTGCGTCTGGAGGCGCGTCTGGATGCGCGTCTGGAGTGAAGAGCGCGTCTGGCGCGGAGTCTGGAGTGGAACACTGGAATACCTCCCGTAGAGTATTAGAGAGCGCAGTACTGTGTCCCACTCCAGGCAAACGGCGACAGGTGGCGAAGGCTTGCACCTCGTCTAACGCCGGAGATGGAACAGCATTCAGACAGATAGGGAAACTCCCGTAGGAGCTTACAGATTGAGATATGATACGGAACGACCCGACCAGGACTGGGGGGAAGAGCGAGGTATTTAAAGCCCACTGGGGCGCTAATTAGAACTCACATCAGGTGCGTGATGGTAATTGATACTTGAACTAGAAGTGTGTGTTCGGCACGGACCAATCAAACAGATAATGAAAGATAGTCCAAGGGTGTGGGCTGCTGAAGAGCAGACGAGAGTAAACGAACGCGAGGGTGGGGGCTGGAGAGGTGAGGAGACAGGGAATTAAAGTACAGGGAACAGGAATAAAAGGTCCAGGGAAGAGGCGAACCTCACATGGGGGAGATTTCTGGTTTTACAATGTGAACGATGAATGAATGATTCAGTACAATGAAAATCTCACTTTTTTTTACAGATGGTATGTTGATGTAAAATGACCCAAAGTGTTAGAACTGTTGTTGTGATGACGCCTATCCCCCTGGATATCAACCAAATCAAGCCATTTCAGATATCCAATCTGCTTCCCTGAAGATATTGCACAATCTACTTCAAAGAATACATAATATAGCTGAAAAAAGAATTCTGACTGAATTAACACCATTGTACTGGTTCTTTAAACTAAAGTGACGTTTGCTCATGACCTCCACACCCGGGCAACCATATCAATAAAGCTGGACATAATGCTAAGGCATGTGACACGATGACAATGGAGAATGGCCTTCTGAATGTATAGAGAAGAACTCTTGACAACAGGTAGGCCTACAGTACACAAAGGTGCGTGTGTGTGTGTGTGTGTGTGTGTGTGTGTGTGTGTGTGTGTGTGTGTGTGTGTGTGTGTGTGTGTGTGTGTGTGTGTGTGTGAAGATCCAGTACAATGATGTATTAATCATAAATAGCTTATTGTGGAATGTTAATGTCATCATGCATGATGCATATAATTTTTTCAGCTTCAGTCACATCATTGACAATTTGATTTGTTCTAACTCTTCCTGTTGAAGTCAGAGGTTCTATGTAGGATTGTTAGTAACTGTATAACTGCATATATAACTGTTTCCACTAGAGGGCGCTCTAGGCGGAGCCACTCAAGAACACCACCAGGTGGCGAGTATAAATAGAGATGTCTCCTCCTACTCTACCTCTTTCCCCCCCAGCCTCTCAGTGAGAGGAGAACTCTAGAACTGCTGCTCATACCATGTGAATAAATAAACCACGCCAGCTAAAGGCTAAAGATAGAAACCATGCCTCTTGACCACATTATTGTCGCCCTATAGCCGGATTCTGTCAACACTTCCTCTCCAAGCACAGCGAACTCTAGTAGGCTGAGGAGGCGTGGCCTTCTGTTCACTAGACACTAGAATATATTGGCATATATTATCAGCGTAGGAGGAGTAGTAAGCATCTATAATACAATACTATGTACATATCCTACTCATATTAGTTACGCTGCTGGCCAGTAGTAGTCATACTGTCTTTATTTATTATACTACAACTCTGTACATACATCTGATTAGCACTACACTCAGTAGTACTCATTTGTATATGTTGTAGCCAGTTTAATCACCTGTACATTGTATATTACTGTTGCACTTTACTGCTACATTTGCACTCTGGTTGGATGCCAAACCTATTTCCGTTGTGCTGCACTTTTTAATCTAATCTAATCTAGATGCACATGATGTACATTTCGTTTTACTGAATCATGAAGGGGAGAGGGAGGGGGAGGGAAAGAGAGAGAGAGATAGTCAATAATAGTTTTTTTTAGCAGAGCAGGGTGAATAACCTAAAGACTGTTGACCTCTTATCTAAACACTTATTTACACTAGTGTGTAAAAAGAAAAAGAGGTATTTTCCCATAATGGCTTTGTCAGAGGCCGCTAGTCAAAGAGATTTGAGAGATTTCCAATGCTGTGTAAACAGCCAGAATGTGGTTTGGAATTTAGTTTCAAGTGGTATTTTTCAAGAACGTTCTGTATCTTCTTTTTGACAAGAAGCACATTGTGCTATTAGCTTGATAAGATAAGAAGTTCTCTGATGACTCCTCGGACATCACGGACGACAACGTGGATGAGTACAGAGCCCCGGGTGGAGAGCTTCGTAGGGTGGAGCGACAGCAACCACCTCCAACTCAACACCAGTGAGACCAAAGAGCTGGTGGTGGACTTTAGGCGGGAAGAGGCCCCATCATACGAGGGGAGGAGGTGGAGATGTTGAAGACCTACAAGTCCCTGGGAGAGTACATCAACTCAAGAGACACTAACGAACTGAACAAGCTGGCGAGGAAGGCTAGCTCCATAGAGGGAGTCGAACTGGTCAAACTAGAGGTGGTGGCCGAGGGGAGAATGAGGAAAAAGCCGGACGCTAATATTGGAAAACCCCTCCAACCCCCACTATGAGGAGCTACAGCCAGGATCAGGAGCACGTTCAGCCACAGACTTATGAATGATGAATGAAGCCAAGGCTTATAATTGCCTACCCTTTTTACATTACATTATTTACACACAAAAAATATATACAAATATATATATATAGTTATGTTACAATAAAATATAATTAGGATAGTAATAATGTTTTATATTTATGTAGCACTTTATATTTGAGTAATTTCTTAAATGTATGTAGCAAACTTATCCCCTACGACATATCACAAACTGGACCATGTATACTATCACCACTATTACTACTGTCTGATTGAATCCTGCCATTCACTACTGTTATCACTATTATCACTATCACCACTATTACTACTGTCTGATTGAATCCTGCCATTCACTACTGTTATCACTATTATCACTATCACCACTATTACTACTGTCTGATTGAATCCTGCCATTCACTACTGTTATCACTATTATCACTATCACCACTATTACTACTGTCTGATTGAATCCTGCCATTCACTACTGTTATCACTATTATCACTATCACCACTATTACTACTGTCTGATTGAATCCTGCCATTCACTACTGTTATCACTATTATCACTATCACCACTATTACTACTGTCTGATTGAATCCTGCCATTCACTACTGTTATCACTATTATCACTATTACCACTATTACTACTGTCTGATTGAATCCTGCCATTCACTACTGTTCACTGCTGTTATCACGATGATCACTAACACCATTATTACTTTGCTCTCTGTTCTATGTTCTATGTTCTATGCTCTATTATTACAATAATAATATTAATAATAATAATAATAATAATAATAATTATTATGATTACCTATTTTATTCTACCCCCCCCCCCCCCCCCCCCCCCCCAATGCTGCTATGACACATTTCCTCAAGGGGATGTGTGTTGGTGGTGGTGAATGCAGCTTGGTTTCTGGCATATAAAACCACTGTCACATGTTTATCCCATTTATTTCGATGAATTAAATAAATGATTGTCATGGCTGAGCTATAGGTGGCTTGCCCTGCTGGCTGGCTGGGATAAATGTTTCAGTGTGTGTGATGTCAGTGAAACCATCCACTCTGATTGGTCTACTATGCAGACAGACAGGCAGATGGACAGTATTTTCAGGCTTACGCAAAACAATTAAATAAAGAATCATTATGCAATTGCCCTATCTCAAACCCGGCCCTCTTTTCTTGATCCTCCAATCGCAACTGTTGCTTCGGGATGAAGCTTGGTTTTCAATCATTTGTACAAATTCAATTTGCATGTGTACAGCCATGCCAGATAGTGATGTCAAGGTTGTACTTTAGATTGTATATTGTACTGTATATTGTATATATTCCTCTTTACTTACTTTTTTTTTTACTTACTTTTTACTTACTTTCTCAGGTGATGATCACTAAATGACAACCATGACCAGTGAGTTGTGGCGCTGCACCATATCGGTTGGTGAGAATACTATGAATTCAGACAGTGGGAAGAGAGATGCCTTTAAGCTTGTTTCTATCTCTTTATTTATTTGTATTATAACTGTATTAGCTATATTACATATTAATTATACAATCTATTATTTATCTAATAATATCTAAATTATTATTTATTATTATTATTTATTTATCTAAAATAGATTATTTATCTAACATAATCTATATGTTCTTATTCACCTTTGTACATTCTCCTGTATCGCCATGTACAGTAGTAAAGTAAACATCTGGTGAGGGTCTCTCTCTCTCTCTCTCTCTCTCTCTCTCTCTCTCTCTCTCTCTCTCTCTCTCTCTCTCTCTCTCTCTCTCTCTCTCACCTTGTCCAGGTCCACAGGACTGCATCGGCTGAACGGGGAGTCATCCTCCTCCTCTTTCCTCTCCTCTGTTGTCCTCTCCTCCGTCTCCTCTCCTGTCTCCTCTTCCTGGGGCTTCCTCCTCTCTCTCAGCGTCTGAGGAGAACAAAGAAAGACACATGATTAATGACAGAAAGGAAGGACAGACCGTCTTACAGGAAAGAAGGAAAACCAAGATCCACAGCCACATAGATGCACCTTGAGGGCAGATTCTCTGACATGAGTCTCCATGTCTGTGAACTGCCACAAGGGGCAGAGTGGCTAACTGTGAGTGACTGAGTTAGTCAAGTTAAGATCAGGGTAAGGCTTAAGGTAAGGCTGTGTCATGGTTAGAGTTAGAGATTGAAGGTTAGGCAAAATAATGTCTGTGAATGAATGAATGAATGACATTTTATTTCCGTGTCATGTCTGCCGACCCATCACTTACGGGTAGGGATGCTCGATATTGGCTTTTTTACCGATACCGATATACCGATATTGTCCAACTCTTAATTTCCGATACCGATATCAACCGATATCAACCGATACCGATATATGCAGGGTTTTTCCCCCCAAAAAATTGAATAATTTCAGGTAATTAACATTACATATCTCTTGTTGTGGAATTAACACAACATTATGCATACTTTTGACAATAAATAAAATCAGAATGTGTTCTTACTTGCTTGCCTGGGTAAATAAAGGTTATAGAAATGTAAAAAAATTAAATAAATAATTTTTCTTTTAAACCGATACCGATATTTTCCGATATCACATTTTAATGCCGATATCGGCCGATAATATCGGACATCCCTACTTACGGGATTATAAAACACCAAAAACAACAATTGAACATAACAATCACGTCCCATGGTTTCTAAGCTACACCGTGCTGCAGACCATCAGACGCGTTTATCCCAAGCTTT
>NC_140170.1:44879954-44952454 GCF_963971535.1 Notolepis coatsorum | reverse complement strand
AGTGAGGCTAGGTAGAGTGAGGCTAGGTAGAGCGAGGCTAGGTAGCGAGGCTAGGTAGAGCGAGGCTAGGTAGAGCGAGGCTAGGTAGAGCGAGGCTAGGTAGAGTGAGGCTAGGTAGAGCGAGGCTAGGTAGAGTGAGGCTAGGTAGAGCGAGGCTAGGTAGAGTGAGCGAGGCTAGGTAGAGTGAGTGAGGCTAGGTAGAGTGAGCGAGGCTAGGTAGAGTGAGTGAGGCTAGGTAGAGCGAGGCTAGGTAGAGTGAGGCTAGGTAGAGTGAGGCTAGGTAGAGTGAGACTAGGTAGAGTGAGGCTAGGTAGAGTGAGTGAGGCTAGGTAGAGTGAGACTAGGTAGAGCGAGGCTAGGTAGAGTGAGTGAGGCTAGGTAGAGTGAGTGAGGCTAGGTAGAGTGAGGCTAGGTAGAGTGAGACTAGGTAGAGTGAGGCTAGGTAGAGTGAGGCTAGGTAGAGCGAGGCTAGGTAGAGTGAGGCTAGGTAGAGTGAGGCTAGGTAGAGTGAGGCTAGGTAGAGTGAGGCTAGGTAGAGCGAGGCTAGGTAGAGTGAGGCTAGGTAGAGTGAGGCTAGGTAGAGTAAGATAAGATAAGATAAGATATTCCTTTATTAATCCCCTTGGGGAAATTCCAGCGACACACACATACAGCTCAACGTCTCATTAATAATAACAACATCACAATCATTACATTTTTACAGTAACAACGGCACAGCATAAATTCAACAGACATGTACATTTGTTGACACATGTCATCTACAGAAGGCCTGAGACGCCATATGCGATAGTCCGGCTGCAACAACACTAAGTAGTACATGAAAACAAAGTGTCGTCGCGCCAGGTGGCGGGAGGGAGGGAGGGATGGAGGGAGGGGCGGGATCGGGTGAGGCTAGGTAGAGCGAGTGAGGCTAGGTAGAGCGAGGCTAGGTAGAGCGAGGCTAGGTAGAGTGAGTGAGGCTGGGTCTGTGTAATATACTGTGTAACTGGGTGCTGGACTTCCTCACAAACCGCACACAAGCCGTCAGACTGGGCAACTGCACCTCGTCCACCCTGTCTCTCAGCACCGGCGCCCCGCAGGGTTGTGTACTCAGCCCATTACTGTACACCCTGCTCACACATGACTGTTCCCCCTCCTACCCCTCCAATTACATCATCAAGTTCGCAGACGATACCACAGTTGTGGGTCTCATAACAAACAACAATGAGTCTGCCTACAGGAGGGAGGTGGAGGACCTTACAGCCTGGTGTGACAATAACAACCTGGCGCTCAATATAAAGAAAACAAGCGAGATCATAGTGGATTTTAGAAAATCAAGGCCTGACCACTCCCCTCTGCTCACCAACAACGAGGTAGTGGAGAGGGTCACTGAGTTCAAGTTCCTGGGTCTCAGTGTGAGTGAGACCCTGTCCTGGAGCACCAACACCGCCTCAGTGATCGGGAAAGCCCAGCAACGCCTATACTATCTAAGGAAACTGAAACAGGCTGGCCTGCCACGAAATCTCCTTGTCAACTTTTACCATTGTGCGGTTGAGAGTGTGCTGACCTACGGTGTGTCTGTGTGGTTCTCCAGCTGCACAAAGGCAGAGCAAGAGGCTCTACAGAGGGTGGTGAAGGCGGCAGGCAGGATCGTCGGGACTCCTCTACCAAACATCACCTCCGTCTTCACCTCCCGCTGCCTCCACCGCTCCAAATGTATCATCAAGGACCAGTCTCACCCAGCACATCACTTCTTTCAGCTCCTTCCCTCAGGGAGGAGATACCGGTCCATACAAGCCAATAGTACAAGATTTAAGAACAGCTTCTTCCCCCAAGCAGTCAGACTGTTAAATGCTCATTGACTGTCCCCTCACGTGCACCATGCACTTACCTAGACTTGATAATCACTGATTACCACCCATCATGCACTTTATTATTTAAAATATTCTGTTATGTACAGTGTTATATGTGTTATGTGTTCATGTATGTATATATTGTATATTGTATTACGGTCTGTGGGAGCTCCCCTGAAATTTCGTTGTATACTGTGCAATGACAATTAAAAGTCTATTCTATTCTATTCTAGAGTGAGTGAGGCTAGGTAGAGTGAGGTTAGGTAGAGTGAGGCTAGGTAGAGTGAGGCTAGGTAGAGTGAGGCTAGGTAGAGTGAGGCTAGGTAGAGCGAGGTTAGGTAGCGAGGCTAGGTAGAGTGAGGCTAGGTAGAGTGAGGCTAGGTAGAGTGAGGCTAGGTAGAGTGAGGCTAGGTAGAGTGAGGCTAGGTAGAGTGAGGCTAGGTAGCGAGGCTAGGTAGAGTGAGGCTAGGTAGAGTGAGGCTAGGTAGAGCGAGGCTAGGTAGAGCGAGGTTAGGTAGCGAGGCTAGGTAGAGTGAGGCTAGGTAGAGTGAGGCTAGGTAGAGCGAGGCTAGGTAGAGTGAGGCTAGGTAGAGTGAGGCTAGGTAGAGTGAGGCTAGGTAGAGCGAGGCTAGGTAGAGTGAGTGAGGCTAGGTAGAGTGAGGCTAGGTAGAGTGAGGCTAGGTAGAGTGAGGCTAGGTAGAGCGAGGCTAGGTAGAGTGAGGCTAGGTAGAGCGAGTGAGGCTAGGTAGAGTGAGGCTAGATAGAGCGAGGCTAGGTAGAGCGAGGCTAGGTAGAGTGAGGCTAGGTAGAGTGAGGCTAGGTAGAGTGAGGCTAGGTAGAGTGAGGCTAGGTAGAGTGAGGCTAGGTAGAGCGAGGCTAGGTAGAGCGAGTGAGGCTAGGTAGAGTGAGGCTAGGTAGAGTGAGGCTAGGTAGAGTGAGGCTAGGTAGAGCGAGGCTAGGTAGAGTGAGGCTAGGTAGAGTGAGGCTAGGTAGAGTGAGTGAGGCTAGGTAGAGTGAGGCTAGGTAGAGTGAGTGAGGCTAGGTAGAGTGAGGCTAGGTAGAATGAGGCTAGGTAGAGTGAGGCTAGGTAGAGAGGCTAGGTAGAGTGAGGCTAGGTAGAGAGACTAGGTAGAGTGAGGCTAGGTAGAGTGAGGCTAGGTAGAGTGAGACTAGGTAGAGCGAGGCTAGGTAGAGAGGCTAGGTAGAGTGAGGCTAGGTAGAGTGAGGCTAGGTAGAGTGAGGCTAGGTAGAGTGAGGCGAGGTAGAGAGGCTAGGTAGAGTGAGGCTAGGTAGAGTGAGGCTAGGTAGAGTGAGGCTAGGTAGAATGAGTGAGGCTAGGTAGAGTGAGGCTAGGTAGAATGAGGCTAGGTAGAGTGAGGCTAGGTAGAGTGAGGCTAGGTAGAGCGAGTGAGGCTAGGTAGAGTGAGGCTAGGTAGAGTGAGTGAGGCTAGGTAGAGTGAGGCTAGGTAGAATGAGGCTAGGTAGAGCGAGGCTAGGTAGAGCGAGTGAGGCTAGGTAGAGTGAGGCTAGGTAGAGTGAGGCTAGGTAGAGTGAGGCTAGGTAGAGCGAGGCTAGGTAGAGTGAGGCTAGGTAGAGAGGCTAGGTAGAGTGAGGCTAGGTAGAGTGAGGCTAGGTAGAGTGAGGCTAGGTAGAGTGAGGCTAGGTAGAGTGAGGCTAGGTAGAGAGGCTAGGTAGAGTGAGGCTAGGTAGAGTGAGGCTAGGTAGAGCGAGGCTAGGTAGAGTGAGGCTAGGTAGAGTGAGGCTAGGTAGAGTGAGGCTAGGTAGTGAGGCTAGGTAGAGTGAGGCTAGGTAGAGTGAGGCTAGGTAGAGTGAGGCTAGGTAGAGTGAGGCTAGGTAGAGTGAGTGAGGCTAGGTAGAGTGAGGCTAGGTAGAGTGAGGCTAGGTAGAGTGAGGCTAGGTAGAGTGAGTGAGGCTAGGTAGAGTGAGTGAGGCTAGGTAGAGTGAGGCTAGGTAGAGTGAGGCTAGGTAGAGTGAGGCTAGGTAGAGTGAGGCTAGGTAGAGTGAGTGAGGCTAGGTAGAGTGAGTGAGGCTAGGTAGAGTGAGGCTAGGTAGAGTGAGGCTAGGTAGTGAGGCTAGGTAGAGTGAGGCTAGGTAGAGCGAGGCTAGGTAGAGGGAGGCTAGGTAGAGTGAGGCTAGGTAGAGTGAGTGAGGCTAGGTAGAGTGAGGCTAGGTAGAGTGAGGCTAGGTAGAGTGAGGCTAGGTAGAATGAGGCTAGGTAGAGCGAGTGAGGCTAGGTAGAGTGAGTGAGGCTAGGTAGAATGAGGCTAGGTAGAGCGAGGCTAGGTAGAGCGAGGCTAGGTAGAGTGAGGCTAGGTAGAGTAGAGTGAGGCTAGATATAGTGAGGCTAGGTAGAGTGAGGCTAGGTAGAGTGAGGCTAGGTAGAGTAGAGTGAGGCTAGGTAGAGTGAGGCTAGGTAGAGTGAGGCTAGGTAGAGTGAGGCTAGGTAGAGAGGCTAGGTAGAGTGAGGCTAGGTAGAGTGAGGCTAGGTAGAGTGAGGCTAGGTAGAGTGAGGCTAGGTAGAGAGGCTAGGTAGAGTGAGGCTAGGTAGAGTGAGGCTAGGTAGAGTGAGGCTGGGTAGAGTGAGGCTAGGTAGAGTGAGTGAGGCTAGGTAGAGTGAGGCTAGGTAGAGTGAGTGAGGCTAGGTAGAGTGAGGCTAGGTAGAGTGAGGCTAGGTAGAGTGAGGCTAGGTAGAGTGAGTGAGGCTAGGTAGAGTGAGTGAGGCTAGGTAGAGTGAGGCTAGGTAGAGTGAGGCTAGGTAGAGTGAGGCTAGGTAGAGTGAGGCTAGGTAGAGTGAGTGAGGCTAGGTAGAGTGAGGCTAGGTAGAGTGAGTGAGGCTAGGTAGAGTGAGGTTAGGTAGAGTGAGGCTAGGTAGAGTGAGGCTAGGTAGAGTGAGGCTAGGTAGAGTGAGTGAGGCTAGGTAGAGTGAGGCTAGGTAGAGTGAGGCTAGGTAGAGTGAGGCTAGGTAGAGTGAGGCTAGGTAGAGTGAGGCTAGGTAGAGTGAGGCTAGGTAGAGTGAGGCTAGGTAGAGTGAGTGAGGCTAGGTAGAGTGAGGCTAGGTAGAGTGAGGCTAGGTAGAGTGAGGCTAGGTAGAGTGAGGCTAGGTAGTGAGGCTAGGTAGAGTGAGGCTAGGTAGAGCGAGGCTAGGTAGAGTGAGGCTAGGTAGAGTGAGGCTAGGTAGAGTGAGGCTAGGTAGAGTGAGGCTAGGTAGAGTGAGTGAGGCTAGGTAGAGCGAGGCTAGGTAGAATGAGGCTAGGTAGAGTCAGAGCCCTTTAATTAAGAGTTCCGCCACTCCGACCCACTTTCGTTGTTATCGTGGAATGCGGAAGTAAAGCGCCTCAGGGGTGGTCCGTAGTTCAAGTCTCAGCTCAACGCCATGCATTTTCATTGTTGCCGAGCGGAACTCGCTGGTAAGTTTACTTTACTTTTACTACTTTGTACATTTTAACGCATTAGCAGACCACTCATGGATTTAGTCAATATTGGTATTTTATGTAGCAAGCTTTGGTTAATGTTGATCGTAAGTTAATAGCTTGTTAGATTCTAAATGCAGTTAAGAACGTTACCATACTGACGTGACGTTGGCCTAACGTTATATTTACCAAATTATTTGCAGTTATTATATTGGTGTTCATTAGTTTATCATTGTTTATTAGATTTATTGTTAAAGTGAGCAACACGAGATAGACTGGTCTTCATATAAGGTACAGTAAGGTTATAATATAGACAATAACACATGACACTAGATAGACTGGTCTTCATATAAGGTACAGTAAGGTTATAATATATAGACAATAACACATGACACTAGATAGACTGGTCTTCATATAAGGTACAGTAAGGTTATAATATATAGACAATAACACATGACACTAGATAGACTGGTCTTCATATAAGGTACAGTAAGGTTATAATATATAGACAATAACACATGACACTAGATAGACTGGTCTTCATATAAGGTACAGTAAGGTTACATAATATAATATATAGACAATAACACAGTGGATACAGACCTGTCTGGCTCTCCTCTCGTGGTCTTGACTCTAATGAGAGACGTGTCCCAGTCATTTGGAGTTGTGAGGTTGATTATTATTAGTAGTAATGTAGTTTGTATATTATTAGTAGATATGTAGGTTGTATATTATTAGTAGAAATGTACAGTCTCCTCCCCACCGTATGTATATTTCTCTCCCACCCACCCCCTCCTAATGTACAGTCCCCTCCCCATCATATGTATATACTCTGTGAGGATCTATGGGTAACAGTACTGTATATTTGAATACCGTTTATGTCACAAATGTATCAGTACTAAATACCTGTATGTCCCTATGCCATAAATGTCATGTATGTTGTGTATGTCATAAATGTCAATATGAATTGAAAATGGGGGACCCTGATGTAAGGTACATTTTATTTATATAGTGCTTTTCCAGATTAAAATCACAAAGTGCTTTACAGGCAGCAAAAGGTTAATCAGAATAGAATAACCACACATGTTACATCACATACAAGATTGTAGAATACTTCAAAAAATAAATGAAGTAAAATACAATCACACATACACACGTTATATATACCACATACATGATCAATTAAAAGCCTCACTGTATAAAAAGGTTTTTAGACCTTGTTTAAAAGACTGCACACTAACAGCAGACCTGATTTCATAAGGTAGCTGATTCCATAGCTTGGGTGCTACGAAGCCCGGTCACCCTTGGTTTTCAGTTTGGTCCGGGGGATGACGAGCTCTCCTTGGTCGGAGGAGCGGAGAGCCCTATTAGGGCAGTAAGGGGTTATAAGCTCAGCAATGTAGCTTGGGGCTTCACCCTTTAAAGCCTTGTAGGTGGTGAGCTCAATTTTAAAAATAAAAATGTAAACAAGACAAACGTCTTTCTCTGGTCTGCATCCCCTTAACAATTGTGTGTAGTGAGCCGTACTGTATTGTACCCATTCTGCAACCTGTTAAATAAAGTTTTCATTCATTCCAGGAGCCATGCTGTTGTCTGGTAAGATGGAGGTTGTTGTTCCTGCTCCACCATGAATTTCAGGCCAGCACTTGTTGCAAAGAACCCGGACACATTGAACCTGTTGTGGAATATTTTAAATGAGTCAAACAGTGAAACTGTAGAAATTCAGATGAGTCAAATTGTATCAAAAATAGAATAGTTTATTATCTGTTTTTATGGCCATAGAAAGATTATGCACAAGATGTGTGTTGTTGTAGAGTGCATGAGCAACTCCATAACTCTATCTCCCTGTTTTGTTTTCTAGGATAAATTACCACTATAATGACGTGCATGTGTCCAGTCTGAGGTGAGCAGCAGTCGTGACAGAAAGGCCCTAGCACTACAAACAACAGGAGTGGAAGACTGGACCTCTACATGGACATATTATAGGCCTATAATAATAAAAAATGTGTGGAATGCAATTGCTTGCCTTGTATTTTTTCTACTGTTGACCAAACTTCTTTCTTGGCTTAATTGAGTAGTATCAATGGTTACAGTATGAAATGTAAATGCTAAGAAATGCAGAGTAAACAGCTTGATATGATATTCACTGCATTTTCACATGTGCATGTATGAATGTCTTATATAGCATTAGGATGTGTAGAAGCACAAGTCTCTCTGCCACTCCCCTGAAATGCTATTATATATATTGAATATAAATAGCCCACATATAATGTGGGCTGATTAATACAATGATGCTTGATTGTGTAACAACTGGTGATATGGCTAATGTAAAATAAGTCATAAATCTAATCATAGATGTAGGCGCAGTACTGTCTATCTGTATGTCATGCATGTCATAATTATATGTTACGATTAATTGAAAATGGGGGACCCTGATGTAAACAAGACGAAAGTCTTTCTCTGGTCTGCATCCCCTTAACAATTGTATGTATTGAACTGTACTGTACCCATTCTGCAATCTGTTAATAAAGTTTTCAATCAATCAGTCAGCTAGCACAGCTTGATTTAACGTTCGAAATTGCCGTCATTGCCTAGTGATATAATGTAAATATTAAAGTAGCAGATATGTAAATGATATATCGCAACAGTGATCAATGCACATTGTATTAATAAGTACCAAAAATTGCTGTAACAGTAGTAGCAGAGCCGTATAATTAGTTCTGCCGTTCTGTACCGTTGAAATCAAGTTGACAGGAAGCCAAATTGGAACTACAGGTAGCTCCGTGAACCACGTGATATCCTGTCGGCGAGATCAAAGCGTGTCGCAACTCTCAATTAAAGGGCTCTGGGTAGAGTGAGGCTAGGTAGAGTGAGGCTAGGTAGAATGAGGCTAGGTAGAATGAGGCTAGGTAGAGTGAGTGAGGCTAGGTAGAGTGAGGCTAGGTAGAATGAGGCTAGGTAGAGCGAGTGAGGCTAGGTAGAGTGAGTGAGGCTAGGTAGAGTGAGGCTAGGTAGAGTGAGTGAGGCTAGGTAGAATGAGGCTAGGTAGAGTGAGTGAGGCTAGGTAGAATGAGGCTAGGTAGAGCGAGGCTAGGTAGAGTGAGGCTAGGTAGAGTGAGGCTAGGTAGAATGAGGCTAGGTAGAATGAGGCTAGGTAGAGCGAGTGAGGCTAGGTAGAGTGAGTGAGGCTAGGTAGAGTGAGGCTAGGTAGAGTGAGTGAGGCTAGGTAGAATGAGGCTAGGTAGAGTGAGTGAGGCTAGGTAGAATGAGGCTAGGTAGAGCGAGGCTAGGTAGAGTGAGGCTAGGTAGAGCGAGTGAGGCTAGGTAGAATGAGGCTAGGTAGAGCGAGTGAGGCTAGGTAGAGTGAGTGAGGCTAGGTAGAGTGAGGCTAGGTAGAGTGAGTGAGGCTAGGTAGAATGAGGCTAGGTAGAGTGAGTGAGGCTAGGTAGAATGAGGCTAGGTAGAGCGAGGCTAGGTAGAGCGAGTGAGGCTAGGTAGAATGAGGCTAGGTAGAGTGAGGCTAGGTAGAGTGAGGCTAGGTAGAGCGAGTGAGGCTAGGTAGAGTGAGGCTAGGTAGAGTGAGGCTAGGTAGAGTGAGGCTAGGTAGAGCGAGTGAGGCTAGGTAGAGTGAGGCTAGGTAGAGTGAGGCTAGGTAGAGTGAGGCTAGGTAGAGTGAGGCTAGGTAGAGCGAGTGAGGCTAGGTAGAGCGAGTGAGGCTAGGTAGAGTGAGGCTAGGTAGAGTGAGGCTAGGTAGAGTGAGGCTAGGTAGAGCGAGTGAGGCTAGGTAGAGTGAGGCTAGGTAGAGTGAGTGAGGCTAGGTAGAATGAGGCTAGGTAGAGCGAGGCTAGGTAGAGTGAGGCTAGGTAGAGCGAGTGAGGCTAGGTAGAGTGAGGCTAGGTAGAGTGAGGCTAGGTAGAGTGAGGCTAGGTAGAGTGAGCGAGGCTAGGTAGAATGAGGCTAGGTAGAGTGAGGCTAGATAGAGTGAGGCTAGGTAGAGTGAGGCTAGGTAGAGTGAGCGAGGCTAGGTAGAATGAGGCTAGGTAGAGTGAGGCTAGATAGAGTGAGGCTAGGTAGAATGAGGCTAGGTAGAGCGAGTGAGGCTATGTAGAGTGAGGCTAGGTAGAGTGAGGCTAGGTAGAGCGAGTGAGGCTATGTAGAGTGAGGCTAGGTAGAGTGAGGCTAGGTAGAGTGAGCGAGGCTAGGTAGAATGAGGCTAGGTAGAGTGAGGCTATGTAGAGTGAGGCTAGGTAGAGTGAGGCTAGATAGAGCGAGTGAGGCTATGTAGAGTGAGGCTAGATAGAGCGAGGCTAGGTAGAGCGAGGCTAGGTAGAGTGAGGCTAGGTAGAGTGAGGCTAGGTAGAGTGAGGCTAGGTAGAGCGAGGCTAGGTAGAGTGAGTGAGGCTAGGTAGAGTGAGGCTAGGTAGAGTGAGGCTAGGTAGAGTGAGGCTAGGTAGAGCGAGGCTAGGTAGAGTGAGGCTAGGTAGAGCGAGTGAGGCTAGGTAGAGTGAGGCTAGATAGAGCGAGGCTAGGTAGAGCGAGGCTAGGTAGAGTGAGGCTAGGTAGAGTGAGGCTAGGTAGAGTGAGGCTAGGTAGAGTGAGGCTAGGTAGAGTGAGGCTAGGTAGAGCGAGGCTAGGTAGAGCGAGTGAGGCTAGGTAGAGTGAGGCTAGGTAGAGTGAGGCTAGGTAGAGTGAGGCTAGGTAGAGCGAGGCTAGGTAGAGTGAGGCTAGGTAGAGTGAGGCTAGGTAGAGTGAGTGAGGCTAGGTAGAGTGAGGCTAGGTAGAGTGAGTGAGGCTAGGTAGAGTGAGGCTAGGTAGAATGAGGCTAGGTAGAGTGAGGCTAGGTAGAGAGGCTAGGTAGAGTGAGGCTAGGTAGAGAGACTAGGTAGAGTGAGGCTAGGTAGAGTGAGGCTAGGTAGAGTGAGACTAGGTAGAGCGAGGCTAGGTAGAGAGGCTAGGTAGAGTGAGGCTAGGTAGAGTGAGGCTAGGTAGAGTGAGGCTAGGTAGAGTGAGGCGAGGTAGAGAGGCTAGGTAGAGTGAGGCTAGGTAGAGTGAGGCTAGGTAGAGTGAGGCTAGGTAGAATGAGTGAGGCTAGGTAGAGTGAGGCTAGGTAGAATGAGGCTAGGTAGAGTGAGGCTAGGTAGAGTGAGGCTAGGTAGAGCGAGTGAGGCTAGGTAGAGTGAGGCTAGGTAGAGTGAGTGAGGCTAGGTAGAGTGAGGCTAGGTAGAATGAGGCTAGGTAGAGCGAGGCTAGGTAGAGCGAGTGAGGCTAGGTAGAGTGAGGCTAGGTAGAGTGAGGCTAGGTAGAGTGAGGCTAGGTAGAGCGAGGCTAGGTAGAGTGAGGCTAGGTAGAGAGGCTAGGTAGAGTGAGGCTAGGTAGAGTGAGGCTAGGTAGAGTGAGGCTAGGTAGAGTGAGGCTAGGTAGAGTGAGGCTAGGTAGAGAGGCTAGGTAGAGTGAGGCTAGGTAGAGTGAGGCTAGGTAGAGCGAGGCTAGGTAGAGTGAGGCTAGGTAGAGTGAGGCTAGGTAGAGTGAGGCTAGGTAGTGAGGCTAGGTAGAGTGAGGCTAGGTAGAGTGAGGCTAGGTAGAGTGAGGCTAGGTAGAGTGAGGCTAGGTAGAGTGAGTGAGGCTAGGTAGAGTGAGGCTAGGTAGAGTGAGGCTAGGTAGAGTGAGTGAGGCTAGGTAGAGTGAGGCTAGGTAGAGTGAGGCTAGGTAGAGTGAGGCTAGGTAGAGTGAGGCTAGGTAGAGTGAGTGAGGCTAGGTAGAGTGAGTGAGGCTAGGTAGAGTGAGGCTAGGTAGAGTGAGGCTAGGTAGTGAGGCTAGGTAGAGTGAGGCTAGGTAGAGCGAGGCTAGGTAGAGGGAGGCTAGGTAGAGTGAGGCTAGGTAGAGTGAGTGAGGCTAGGTAGAGTGAGGCTAGGTAGAGTGAGGCTAGGTAGAGTGAGGCTAGGTAGAATGAGGCTAGGTAGAGCGAGTGAGGCTAGGTAGAGTGAGTGAGGCTAGGTAGAATGAGGCTAGGTAGAGCGAGGCTAGGTAGAGCGAGGCTAGGTAGAGTGAGGCTAGGTAGAGTAGAGTGAGGCTAGATATAGTGAGGCTAGGTAGAGTGAGGCTAGGTAGAGTGAGGCTAGGTAGAGTAGAGTGAGGCTAGGTAGAGTGAGGCTAGGTAGAGTGAGGCTAGGTAGAGTGAGGCTAGGTAGAGAGGCTAGGTAGAGTGAGGCTAGGTAGAGTGAGGCTAGGTAGAGTGAGGCTAGGTAGAGTGAGGCTAGGTAGAGAGGCTAGGTAGAGTGAGGCTAGGTAGAGTGAGGCTAGGTAGAGTGAGGCTGGGTAGAGTGAGGCTAGGTAGAGTGAGTGAGGCTAGGTAGAGTGAGGCTAGGTAGAGTGAGTGAGGCTAGGTAGAGTGAGGCTAGGTAGAGTGAGGCTAGGTAGAGTGAGGCTAGGTAGAGTGAGTGAGGCTAGGTAGAGTGAGTGAGGCTAGGTAGAGTGAGGCTAGGTAGAGTGAGGCTAGGTAGAGTGAGGCTAGGTAGAGTGAGGCTAGGTAGAGTGAGTGAGGCTAGGTAGAGTGAGGCTAGGTAGAGTGAGTGAGGCTAGGTAGAGTGAGGTTAGGTAGAGTGAGGCTAGGTAGAGTGAGGCTAGGTAGAGTGAGGCTAGGTAGAGTGAGTGAGGCTAGGTAGAGTGAGGCTAGGTAGAGTGAGGCTAGGTAGAGTGAGGCTAGGTAGAGTGAGGCTAGGTAGAGTGAGGCTAGGTAGAGTGAGGCTAGGTAGAGTGAGTGAGGCTAGGTAGAGTGAGGCTAGGTAGAGTGAGGCTAGGTAGAGTGAGGCTAGGTAGAGTGAGGCTAGGTAGTGAGGCTAGGTAGAGTGAGGCTAGGTAGAGCGAGGCTAGGTAGAGTGAGGCTAGGTAGAGTGAGGCTAGGTAGAGTGAGGCTAGGTAGAGTGAGGCTAGGTAGAGTGAGTGAGGCTAGGTAGAGCGAGGCTAGGTAGAATGAGGCTAGGTAGAGTCAGAGCCCTTTAATTAAGAGTTCCGCCACTCCGACCCACTTTCGTTGTTATCGTGGAATGCGGAAGTAAAGCGCCTCAGGGGTGGTCCGTAGTTCAAGTCTCAGCTCAACGCCATGCATTTTCATTGTTGCCGAGCGGAACTCGCTGGTAAGTTTACTTTACTTTTACTACTTTGTACATTTTAACGCATTAGCAGACCACTCATGGATTTAGTCAATATTGGTATTTTATGTAGCAAGCTTTGGTTAATGTTGATCGTAAGTTAATAGCTTGTTAGATTCTAAATGCAGTTAAGAACGTTACCATACTGACGTGACGTTGGCCTAACGTTATATTTACCAAATTATTTGCAGTTATTATATTGGTGTTCATTAGTTTATCATTGTTTATTAGATTTATTGTTAAAGTGAGCAACACGAGATAGACTGGTCTTCATATAAGGTACAGTAAGGTTATAATATAGACAATAACACATGACACTAGATAGACTGGTCTTCATATAAGGTACAGTAAGGTTATAATATATAGACAATAACACATGACACTAGATAGACTGGTCTTCATATAAGGTACAGTAAGGTTATAATATATAGACAATAACACATGACACTAGATAGACTGGTCTTCATATAAGGTACAGTAAGGTTATAATATATAGACAATAACACATGACACTAGATAGACTGGTCTTCATATAAGGTACAGTAAGGTTACATAATATAATATATAGACAATAACACAGTGGATACAGACCTGTCTGGCTCTCCTCTCGTGGTCTTGACTCTAATGAGAGACGTGTCCCAGTCATTTGGAGTTGTGAGGTTGATTATTATTAGTAGTAATGTAGTTTGTATATTATTAGTAGATATGTAGGTTGTATATTATTAGTAGAAATGTACAGTCTCCTCCCCACCGTATGTATATTTCTCTCCCACCCACCCCCTCCTAATGTACAGTCCCCTCCCCATCATATGTATATACTCTGTGAGGATCTATGGGTAACAGTACTGTATATTTGAATACCGTTTATGTCACAAATGTATCAGTACTAAATACCTGTATGTCCCTATGCCATAAATGTCATGTATGTTGTGTATGTCATAAATGTCAATATGAATTGAAAATGGGGGACCCTGATGTAAGGTACATTTTATTTATATAGTGCTTTTCCAGATTAAAATCACAAAGTGCTTTACAGGCAGCAAAAGGTTAATCAGAATAGAATAACCACACATGTTACATCACATACAAGATTGTAGAATACTTCAAAAAATAAATGAAGTAAAATACAATCACACATACACACGTTATATATACCACATACATGATCAATTAAAAGCCTCACTGTATAAAAAGGTTTTTAGACCTTGTTTAAAAGACTGCACACTAACAGCAGACCTGATTTCATAAGGTAGCTGATTCCATAGCTTGGGTGCTACGAAGCCCGGTCACCCTTGGTTTTCAGTTTGGTCCGGGGGATGACGAGCTCTCCTTGGTCGGAGGAGCGGAGAGCCCTATTAGGGCAGTAAGGGGTTATAAGCTCAGCAATGTAGCTTGGGGCTTCACCCTTTAAAGCCTTGTAGGTGGTGAGCTCAATTTTAAAAATAAAAATGTAAACAAGACAAACGTCTTTCTCTGGTCTGCATCCCCTTAACAATTGTGTGTAGTGAGCCGTACTGTATTGTACCCATTCTGCAACCTGTTAAATAAAGTTTTCATTCATTCCAGGAGCCATGCTGTTGTCTGGTAAGATGGAGGTTGTTGTTCCTGCTCCACCATGAATTTCAGGCCAGCACTTGTTGCAAAGAACCCGGACACATTGAACCTGTTGTGGAATATTTTAAATGAGTCAAACAGTGAAACTGTAGAAATTCAGATGAGTCAAATTGTATCAAAAATAGAATAGTTTATTATCTGTTTTTATGGCCATAGAAAGATTATGCACAAGATGTGTGTTGTTGTAGAGTGCATGAGCAACTCCATAACTCTATCTCCCTGTTTTGTTTTCTAGGATAAATTACCACTATAATGACGTGCATGTGTCCAGTCTGAGGTGAGCAGCAGTCGTGACAGAAAGGCCCTAGCACTACAAACAACAGGAGTGGAAGACTGGACCTCTACATGGACATATTATAGGCCTATAATAATAAAAAATGTGTGGAATGCAATTGCTTGCCTTGTATTTTTTCTACTGTTGACCAAACTTCTTTCTTGGCTTAATTGAGTAGTATCAATGGTTACAGTATGAAATGTAAATGCTAAGAAATGCAGAGTAAACAGCTTGATATGATATTCACTGCATTTTCACATGTGCATGTATGAATGTCTTATATAGCATTAGGATGTGTAGAAGCACAAGTCTCTCTGCCACTCCCCTGAAATGCTATTATATATATTGAATATAAATAGCCCACATATAATGTGGGCTGATTAATACAATGATGCTTGATTGTGTAACAACTGGTGATATGGCTAATGTAAAATAAGTCATAAATCTAATCATAGATGTAGGCGCAGTACTGTCTATCTGTATGTCATGCATGTCATAATTATATGTTACGATTAATTGAAAATGGGGGACCCTGATGTAAACAAGACGAAAGTCTTTCTCTGGTCTGCATCCCCTTAACAATTGTATGTATTGAACTGTACTGTACCCATTCTGCAATCTGTTAATAAAGTTTTCAATCAATCAGTCAGCTAGCACAGCTTGATTTAACGTTCGAAATTGCCGTCATTGCCTAGTGATATAATGTAAATATTAAAGTAGCAGATATGTAAATGATATATCGCAACAGTGATCAATGCACATTGTATTAATAAGTACCAAAAATTGCTGTAACAGTAGTAGCAGAGCCGTATAATTAGTTCTGCCGTTCTGTACCGTTGAAATCAAGTTGACAGGAAGCCAAATTGGAACTACAGGTAGCTCCGTGAACCACGTGATATCCTGTCGGCGAGATCAAAGCGTGTCGCAACTCTCAATTAAAGGGCTCTGGGTAGAGTGAGGCTAGGTAGAGTGAGGCTAGGTAGAATGAGGCTAGGTAGAATGAGGCTAGGTAGAGTGAGTGAGGCTAGGTAGAGTGAGGCTAGGTAGAATGAGGCTAGGTAGAGCGAGTGAGGCTAGGTAGAGTGAGTGAGGCTAGGTAGAGTGAGGCTAGGTAGAGTGAGTGAGGCTAGGTAGAATGAGGCTAGGTAGAGTGAGTGAGGCTAGGTAGAATGAGGCTAGGTAGAGCGAGGCTAGGTAGAGTGAGGCTAGGTAGAGTGAGGCTAGGTAGAATGAGGCTAGGTAGAATGAGGCTAGGTAGAGCGAGTGAGGCTAGGTAGAGTGAGTGAGGCTAGGTAGAGTGAGGCTAGGTAGAGTGAGTGAGGCTAGGTAGAATGAGGCTAGGTAGAGTGAGTGAGGCTAGGTAGAATGAGGCTAGGTAGAGCGAGGCTAGGTAGAGTGAGGCTAGGTAGAGCGAGTGAGGCTAGGTAGAATGAGGCTAGGTAGAGCGAGTGAGGCTAGGTAGAGTGAGTGAGGCTAGGTAGAGTGAGGCTAGGTAGAGTGAGTGAGGCTAGGTAGAATGAGGCTAGGTAGAGTGAGTGAGGCTAGGTAGAATGAGGCTAGGTAGAGCGAGGCTAGGTAGAGCGAGTGAGGCTAGGTAGAATGAGGCTAGGTAGAGTGAGGCTAGGTAGAGTGAGGCTAGGTAGAGCGAGTGAGGCTAGGTAGAGTGAGGCTAGGTAGAGTGAGGCTAGGTAGAGTGAGGCTAGGTAGAGCGAGTGAGGCTAGGTAGAGTGAGGCTAGGTAGAGTGAGGCTAGGTAGAGTGAGGCTAGGTAGAGTGAGGCTAGGTAGAGCGAGTGAGGCTAGGTAGAGCGAGTGAGGCTAGGTAGAGTGAGGCTAGGTAGAGTGAGGCTAGGTAGAGTGAGGCTAGGTAGAGCGAGTGAGGCTAGGTAGAGTGAGGCTAGGTAGAGTGAGTGAGGCTAGGTAGAATGAGGCTAGGTAGAGCGAGGCTAGGTAGAGTGAGGCTAGGTAGAGCGAGTGAGGCTAGGTAGAGTGAGGCTAGGTAGAGTGAGGCTAGGTAGAGTGAGGCTAGGTAGAGTGAGCGAGGCTAGGTAGAATGAGGCTAGGTAGAGTGAGGCTAGATAGAGTGAGGCTAGGTAGAGTGAGGCTAGGTAGAGTGAGCGAGGCTAGGTAGAATGAGGCTAGGTAGAGTGAGGCTAGATAGAGTGAGGCTAGGTAGAATGAGGCTAGGTAGAGCGAGTGAGGCTATGTAGAGTGAGGCTAGGTAGAGTGAGGCTAGGTAGAGCGAGTGAGGCTATGTAGAGTGAGGCTAGGTAGAGTGAGGCTAGGTAGAGTGAGCGAGGCTAGGTAGAATGAGGCTAGGTAGAGTGAGGCTATGTAGAGTGAGGCTAGGTAGAGTGAGGCTAGATAGAGCGAGTGAGGCTATGTAGAGTGAGGCTAGATAGAGCGAGGCTAGGTAGAATGAGGCTAGGTAGAGCGAGTGAGGCTATGTAGAGTGAGGCTAGGTAGAGTGAGGCTAGGTAGAGTGAGGCTAGGTAGAATGAGGCTAGGTAGAGCGAGTGAGGCTATGTAGAGTGAGGCTAGGTAGAGTGAGGCTAGGTAGAGCGAGTGAGGCTATGTAGAGTGAGGCTAGATAGAGCGAGGCTAGGTAGAGTGAGGCTAGGTAGAGCGAGGCTAGGTAGAGTGAGGCTAGTACAGTGAGGGCTTGACGCAGAGAGGGCCTCCTGTGTACAAAAGACCATGTTTGGCATGTAATTGCAAACGAGGGTAACCTCAACCTTTAAAATAAAGGTATGAAATTAAATAAGGGTCAACGGTATTCTTTACAGTGCACAAAACAGGATGTTGTATCCGGGGGTGTAACGATGCGACCTCACAACGATTAATTGCTATTGCGATTATTCAGGCAACGATTCAATGCATCATGAAATCTCTTCATTTGACCACGATTCGATTCGATTCGATTCGATTAATTTTCCATTCATTTTCTATCAGTTAATTCCCCCAAACATTTTGAATACACAAATGTGGCTGGGGGAACTGATTCACTCAGCATGAATGGACTATAGGTCAATAAAAACAATACACACACCAAAAAAACCTAAACAATTGTTTTCGATTAATTTAGATTAATAATCGATTCTAAAATTTTCAAATCAATGCAGTTGAATCGTCACATTAGAATCGATGCATTTCGATTAATCGATGCATCGTTACACCCATACATTTTCATTTAACTATCAGTGGGAAAAGAAAACATCTGTACGCAACATCGTTGTGTAAGGAATACAGTTAGTCTAGTTACAGTAATAAAATACGACCTCGCTCACTGTGTGAATACTGCAAACACTGCTCGTGTTCCCACAGGGCCTCCGTTAGTCAGGCAGACTTAGGACTTGGGAGCTTGGAGGGTAAACTCCACATGGAATAATTTTAACATTTGTGTTCTCACATACAGTCCCTCAGATGAATGTGCAGTTATGGTCAGGAATCCAGGGCATGTGCGAAAGAGGCTAGAGCGAGAGCGAGAGAGAGAGAGAGAGAGAGAGAGAGAGAGAGAGAGAGAGAGAGAGAGAGAGAGAGAGAGAGAGAGAGAGAGAGAGAGAGAGAGAGAGAGAGAGAGAAGAGAGAGAGAGAGAGAGAGAGAGAGAGAGACATACACACAGAGAACATCAGGTCAACCACTCAGAGCAGCCTTGAATCCTGAACTTATAACAGGCCCAATCAGTGAACCCAAGAAATGGGCAGCCCCGCCCCCGCCAGCCCCATCTAGTTGATTGACTGAGCTCTTGACTACCATAGACAGCAGGTAAATATGCGTTTTAGTTAAATGATAGTTAAATGAAAATGTATGGGTTGTGGATACATTCGAGGGCTAGATCCACAAAGAATGGATTGCACGGAGCAAGTTGCACCCTTACTTACAATTCATTATGAATTGAAAATGGAGGACGAAAGTCTTTCTCTGGTCTGCATCCCCTTAACAATTGTGTGTATTGAGCCGTAGGTACTGTATTGTACCCATTCTGCAATCTGTTAATACAATTTTCATTTAATCAATCAATCTGCATGGTGATTGATTGAATGAAAATTGTATTAACAGATTGCAGAATGGGTACAGTACAGTACAGCTCAATACATACAATTGTTAATTGTATACAAAGCCAGATATAAACTAATCCCAGGCAACATTCAAAAATGGTTCAGAGACAGGGAAGGAGAATATAACTTAAGAGGGAGAGGGAATCTTAAACAACCAATGGTAAACACCACGCTGAAAAGCATGTGCATATCGGTGTGTGGAGTGAAGTTGTGGAATCATTTACCCGAATACATCAAACAGAGTAAACATGTGGCACAATTTAAAAAGCAGCTAAAAAAATACACATTGGAAAAATACAGAAATGAGTATTGAGGATAAACAAAGTTATGTTATATTGTGTATGTAGTGCTGTACTATATTCACTGCTGTCAAGTGAATTAAGTTTTTTTCTTTTCTTGTAATCTTTTAATATAAGTAAAAGTATATTCTATATTGTAATACACTAAATTATGTTATATCTAGTAAAATGTATGGAAGAACAAATATAAATGTAAGTGGGTAGGGATCAATATAAGCTTAGCTTCCCTCTACTCCTTTTTTGGACATGTCTGCTAACCAAACACATTGCTCTTGACCTTTTGTATATAATTCCTTATTTTTTTCTTTTTTTAATGTTTTTCTTTTAATGTTTTTTTAATTTGTTGATATGATTGTTTGGTTCGACGGAACAAGATATCGTGAGTTGTTTGGAGAAATATGGAGAATAACATGTCCAAAAATAAACGTTTTCATTCATTCATTAGGGGGATGCAGACCAGAGAAAGACTTTCGTCTTGTTTACATCAGAGTCCCCCATTTTCAATTCATAATGAATTGTAAGTAAGGGTGCAACTTACTCTGTGCAATCCATTCACTGTAGTCTGTGTGGTTTGGAAAAGGTTTGTTTGTGTTGTAATGGGAGTGAAACAGACCTATATTCTGGGGTTAAGAAAGTTGCAAATCACGTATTTTCCATCTACAGATTGAACTCTTCAAGAATATGTGTCAATAAAACCCACATTGATGTGGTAATGGAAAATCATGGACTGGGGTTTTAACCATCTCTGGCCCCCTTGTGTGTGAGTTCTGTAGAACAAGATATGTTTTATTAACCCTTTATCAACCATGAAAGTCGACGTTTTATGTCTATTAGGAAGGAAGGAAAACATGAAAGAAAGGTGCGCTCAGTAGAACACACATCTCCACCACTTCTCCACTTCTCCTTACACAGTATTACACTATTACACACTTACACTATTACACCATTACACTATTAAACACTAGTACACTACTAGTGTTATCACACTAATATACAAGGTGGTGGTGTGGCGTGGCATGGCTTAGTACCATCAAAGGAGAAGTAGAACAGAGGGAAGAGGCGGCAGGGTAGAGAGAGTGGAGAGTGGAGGGGATAAAAAAAGGGAGGATGAGGAAAGAGAGAGGGAGAGGAGATGGTGGATAAGAGAAAATGGAGAAAGACGAAGGGGAGGAAGGACCAGGGACAGAAGAGAGGGAGGAGGGAGAGAGAGATAGAGGAGGCATAGGGGAAAGAGAGCAAGAGAGAGAGAGCATAATGTGACCCAGAAGACCCAAGGTCAAGAGTGGCGAGGATGTCCCATTATGGACTGAAGAGGATGTCCCACAGACTGAAGAGGATGTCCCATGAACTGAAGAGGATGTCCCATTATGGACTGAAGAGGATGTCCCACAGACTGAAGAGGATGTCCCATTATGAACTGAAGAGGATGTCCCACAGACTGAAGAGGATGTCCCATTATGGACTGAAGAGGATGTCCCATTATGGACTGAAAAGGATGTCCCATTATGAACTGAAGAGGATGTCCCATTATGAACTGAAGAGGATGTCCCACAGACTGAAGAGGATGTCCCATTATGGACTGAAGAGGATGTCCCATTATGGACTGAAGAGGATGTCCCATTATGGACTGAAGAGGATGTCCCATTATGGACTGAAGAGGATGTCCCATTATGAACTGAAGAGGATGTCCCATTATGAACTGAAGAGGATGTCCCATTATGAACTGAAGAGGATGTCCCACAGACTGAAGAGGATGTCCCATGAACTGAAGAGGATGTCCCAATTGTCCCATTGTCCCATGAACTGAAGAGGATGTCCCACAGACTGAAGAGGATGTCCCACAGACTGAAGAGGATGTCCCACAGACTGAAGAGGATGTCCGACAAACTGAAGAGGATGTCTGACAAACTGAAGAGGATGTCCGACAAACTGAAGAGGATGTCCGACAAACTGAAGAGGATGTCCCACAGACTGAAGAGGATGTCCGACAAACTGAAGAGGATGTCCGACAAACTGAAGAGGATGTCCCACGAACTGAAGAGGATGTCCCATTGTCCCATGAACTGAAGAGGATGTCCCATGAACTGAAGAGGATGTCCCATGAACTGAAGAGGATGTCCCATGAACTGAAGAGGATGTCCCATGGACTGAAGTGGATGTCGAATGTGTGCAGCCACGACCAGCACTTCTGAGAGCTTCCCTGAAGCAGAGGTCTCCTGTGGACACACTTCCTTAACATCCCTCCATCTCTCTCTCCTGTTGCTTAAATTATAGAAAGAAAGCTTATTAGATTTCAAGCTCCGTCTCTCTCTCTCCATCCTCCCCCTCTCTTCCCCTGTCAATTCAAGGAACCTCATTCACAAGGTGTGACCAATCATCAAACAAGTTCATGTCAGAGCAGAAACAGTACAAAAAAACATGGACAGTAAGAAAAGCACATACAGTATAAAAGGACAAATGCTAAGGTTAAGATCAACATCCCCATAAAGTGCATAGCATAGTAAAGTACATAATGCATAGAGGCACAATTTACAGTAAAAGTGCATATAATCAAAGTGCGTAATGCACAGACACACAAAAAAGCACTTCCACAACCTGACTAGTAACACACCAAATATTTTTTTTTAAATAACATACAAATCTACCATTTGGTCTTTGAGTTATTCAGGCTGTGTACAGCACTGGGGAAGAAACGCTTAGTAAACCGAGCGGTAGAGCATGTGATAGAGTGGTAGCGTCTGCCCGAGGGGAGGGGGACAAAGAGGCCGGCGGCTGGGTGACCAGAGGGGTCGTTGATAATGCCAGAGGCACGGGAAAGCAGCCTGGCACCATAGATCTCTTCTAGAGCAGGCAGACTAACCCTGATTGTCTTGCGTGCAAGACGCACAATTCTGTTCAGAGATTTCTTCTCCTGATCTGTAATGTTACCATACAATACAGTACAGGAGGAAGTAAGAATGCTCCCACACAGCGATAGAAGTTATGTAGAATCCCCCTGTTATTAGTGAACTATAGTGACCCCAAAAAATGTAAAACTCTGAGCCATTTATGGTAATGGAGAGATGGGATACCTTGATACGTCTAAAATCGATGACTAGCTCCTTAGTTTTGGAAGCATTCAGGGTGAGGTTATTGGTCTCACTCCACCTAACTAGGTTCTGCACCTCTGATATGTAACGTGACTCATCAGTTGAGTTTATACGACCCAATGACAGTAGTATCATCATTAACATTTACATTTACATTTATCCAAAGCGACTTACAAGTTCTGTACGACAAGTCATCAGGAAGGGCACAACTCAAATCAGCTGAGTAACAATGTTAATCAAAGTGTTGAGTGCTTAAGTGTAGGTTAGTATTTGGACAAGTGCATGACAGTAAGGTTAGTTAGGGTTTTTTTATTTCTTTTTTTCTCATTTCAGATATTGGTTGAAGAAGTGTGTCTTTAGTTGACGGCGAAAGATTGGACGGGTTTCGACTGTCCTAACTGTGGTGGGAAGTTTGTTCCACCATTGTGGGGCAAGGACTGAGGCCCCGTTTAGACGAGCGTTTTGTGAACAGAAACCGCAAAAGTCATCTTGCGGTTTCACTTTTAATTTTACGTTTAGACGAGCGTTTTGGGATGGAATTCTGCGTGCAGACGACGCTGTAACGACTCGAGACGACGGAGCCCCACTGTCACACGATTGGCGCATATGTCACATGACGTGCTGTGAAGACCCGCCCTACTCTGCCTCTGATTCGCAGACTGTGGATGGGGAATGTGATTGCACCAAAGCAGAGTCACTCACAGACAGTGGGTCCACTCACGCCGCGGGACAGATTCTTGTGTATTTAACCCTTTCACTGCCACACGACAGCCGGTTGTGTGATAGTAAAGGGTTAACCTTCTGTCGTGTGACTCGTGTGGCAGTGAAAGGGTTAAAAGTACTGCCAATGTAGCCTTCAGGTGATCTCCGTTGATATAAGTCAGACATACTTACTTTGTTTACGTCTCGGCTACTGGCGCATACCTGCTACCTGTGACGTAAGCAGTACGCGCGACCACAGCCGTGACAACCCTTTCGTCATCGTTTTAACAGATTTATACGTTTTGATAGTTTAGACGAGATCGCAAAGCTTTTGCGTTTCTAGGAATTCCACCCTGGAAGGTAGTCTCACTTTTTTGCGGTTTCACCCCGTAAAAACGCCGTTTCCGTATAAACGAAAGGCACATCCGCAAAAATATTTTTGCGGATTCACCTGCTAGCGTTTCCGTCTAAACGGGGCCTGAGAATAGGCGGCTTCTCTTTGATGACCCTCCCGGAGCTCGGATAGGAGTAGGTCTGAGGCGGCCAGAAGATGCAGAGCGTAGGGGTCTTGAGGGTGTGTAGATAGAGACCATTGACCGGAGGTACAGTAGGCGGGAGCCGTTCCCTTCGCCGCACGATATGCCAGGTCGAGGGCCTTGAAGCGGATTCGTGCAGCAATGGGGAGCCAATGCAGGTCCCTAAGAAGTGGGGTGACATGGGCTGACTTCGGTAGGTTTGAGATCAGGCTGGCGGCTGCGTTCTGAATGAGTTGAAGAGGCTTGGTGGCAGTGGTCGGAAGGCCAGCAAGCAGTGCGTTGCAGTAGTCGAGGCGGGAGATGACTGTTGATTGGACGGGGAGTTGGGTGGCTTCTTTTGTCAGGAAGGGGCGGATCCTTCTGACGTTGCTCAGGAGGAATCTGCAGGTTCTGGTTGTTGCTGCAATGTGAGCGGAGAAGTTCAGCTGGTCGCAGAGGACAACACCAACATCATCAGCGTACTTTACTATCAGATTGTTATGATAGGAAGCAGTACAGTCATGAGTGCAGAGAGAGAACAGTAACGGGCTAAGAATACAGCCTTGTGACGAACCAGTACTTAAAATAATTTCATCAGACATATTGTTTCCAATCCTGACTCTTTGAGTTCTCAAAATTAAAAAGCTAAAGATCCATTCACAGACATCATCACATAGACCCAGACACTGAAGTTTGTGGATCAGATTAGATGGAATAAGCGTATTAAAAGCAGAGCTATAATCGATAAAAAGCATTCTAACATAGGAGTTTCTCTTATCTAGGTGTTCATACACAGAATTAAGAGCTAAGGAAATAGCATCATCTACTGATCTATTTTCCCTGTAGGCAAACTGCCAGGGATCCCGACAGGTAGGAATCTGACCTTTTATATAATTCAGCACTAGCCGCTCTAAACATTTCATTAAAACTGAGGTTAGAGCAATAGGTCTGTAATCATTAAGACAGGTCACAGGTGATTTCTTAGGAACTGGAATGATAGTAGATTCCTTGAAGCTCCTTGGAACAAGGCGGCGCTCCAGTGACATATTGAAAAGGTCTGTGAGCAAAGAGGCAAGCTGCTCAGAGCAGAGTATGATGGCCCTGGGAGGAATGCCGTCCGGGCCAGTGGCTTTCCTAGCCTTAGTACTGGACAGGACCTTGCGCACCTCATGTTCTGTGACAGTCAGCCCAGACAAGTAACTGGAGTTGGAAGGAATAAAAACAGGACGCTGTGTTACTTTCATCAAATCTGGAGTAAAAGTTATTCAGTCTACAGGGAAGCGAGTAATCACCTCCAGTGGAGGCGAGGCCCCATGGCTTGTAGGAAGTGATAGTGTTCCGTCCCTGCCACATCGGACGGGGGTCACTGCCAGTAAAATGTCCTTCAATCCGTTCTCCATAGGAGTGCTCGGCGGCTCTTATTGACCGCTCCAGCGAGTATCTAGCCAGTTTATAACTGGTTGCATCCCCAGATTTAAAAGCAGTGGCTCGTTCAGTAAGTTTGAGTCTAACATCAGAGTTAAGCCATGGTTTTTGGTTAGAATATTGCTTAACCACCTTGCGGGGAATGCACAAGTCAATACAAAAGTTGATATATCCAATGACAGCATCACAGTATTGGTCAAGGTCCTCACATTTAAAGACAGACCAGTCTGTGGCGTCGAGACACCCTTGTAAAAGTGTTTCAGCATCTTTAGTCCAACATTGAATAGAGCATACCATCGGTTTGATTTGTCTATTTTTCGGAGTATATGACGGTAGAAGAAGAATCTATTGATGATCGGATTTACCAAAAGCTGTTCAAGTTCAAGTTCTTTATTTGTCAAATACACAACAATACAGGGGCATTGCAGGTAATGACATTTTTGTGTTTCGAGCTCAGACTCAACGGTGCACAATTAAGAAACAACAATGAATACAAGAATGGTAACAATAAATAGTAGTAGTAAGATAAAATAAAATATAAAATGTGGTAAGTGTCTTGCATATGTGCATGTTAAGGTGCAGTGGAGGGTGCATGTGTGTTTGTGTCCAATAACAATAAGTAGTAGTAGTAAGATCAAATCAAACAAAATAAAATATAAAATAAGGTACGATTAAATAAAATAGTCAATACTTTAAAGAAAGTGTCTTGCGTAAAAGTGTATGTGCATATTAAGGTGCAGTGCAGGGTTCATGTGTGTGTGTGTGTGTGTGTGTGTGTGTGTGTGTGTGTGTGCAGGGCCGCCTGGGAGAAATGCGAGGCCCTGTGCGAGATTTAACGCGAGCCCCCCCCCCCCCCCCCCCCCCCAAGGTAAAAAAAAAAAAAAAAAAAAATTATATATATATATATATTTTTTTTTTTTTTTTTTTTTTTTTATATATACAGTCAACATATTCTTAAATAATAGCGCTGCCCGAGGCGGGGCATGATACAGTCAACATATAGCAAAAGAGAGCGAAAGAGAGCTCCCGTTCTACAGTCAATATACAGTGTACAGAGAGAGAGAGAGAGAGAACATGTGTTTGTCATGTGTGTGTGTGTTAGAGAGAGACTAGAGCATGTATGACAGATTCAAAAGGACAAAGATCAAAAGAGAGAGAGAGAGAGAGAGAGAGAGAGACACATTGGAAAGAAATTGAAATGCTATTTGGCCCTAAACAGAGAGTACACAGTGGCAGAATACCTGAGCACTGTGACTGAAGATCCTTGAGCACAGCCTAGCCATCGAGAAAGGCCGCCATAGGCAGACTGTGTGTGTTAGAAAGAGAGAGAGAGAGAGAGAGAACATGTGTGTTTGTCATGTGTGTGTGTGTTAGAGACTAGAGCATGTATGACAGATTCAAAAGGACAAAGATCAACACTTAAATCCAACAAGAAGAGCAGGGTATACCAGAGAAACCAAAGCAAGGAGCCAATGGCCGACATCAGCTAAATAGGCTAGCCAGGTACTCTGTGACACCAGGCCACACACAGCTTTGGCCAATGGCCCAACGCTACACAAGCTACACAAGCTACACAAGCTACACCATTCACACACAGCACATGTCGTATCTCCAAATGTTGTGAAGTAGCATATGTTTTGCCTGGAAAAAAACATCGTTATTAACAAAACATTCGGGAGGGGAAGGAAGTAAGAGTGGGGTAATGTCATGACATTTTCATTAATCTTAGTTACCTGCACGAGGGCGCAGGTCGAAAGGCCGCAACACAGGTCTCCACGTTGACGAAAGGCCTCAGCGCGCCTCCCTCCACCTTCGCTCCCCACCCCTCCCTCCTGGTATAGTACGGGGGGCCACGGCTCCGGCCGAGGAGACTGGGTGTGGGGAGGACGTGGTGGGCCGACAGCCAGCCAGCCAGCCCACACATGGCGTCTGGCTAACAGTTAGCTCAATCAGGCACGTGGCTCTATGTAGCTGCATACACCAGGCACACACCGTTAGCGTTAGCTACTAGTAGTATTAGCTCGTCGACCAGTTTGGCTCCAGATAGAGAAAGACAGATCCACGGCGGGTATATAATCATATGTTGACTCACGGTCACTCACCATAACGCAGTATCAACGTGGAAGGAAACTTTCTTGGCCCCACGGTGTAATTTCTTCTTCTTCTTCTTCGAGTACTTTCCGGCAGACTGGACACCTTTCGGCGTATTGCTTCTTTTGAAAAGACATCCACTCGCCTCGCCGCGCTCCTCTGGATAGATTAGCTAACGTAAGCTAGCTACTAGCCGGCGACAGCATCATGGCTATCCCGACTGAACCACACGGGATAGCACTCAATATTATAACGTAGCTAAAGCTAACTAGCTGTCCCTGTCTTTAGCCGGGATGGCTAGCCTGACTGAACTGTCTAACATGCAACAACTTTCATCTTCAGTCCATCTGCCGAACGATGTCCTCTTCTCTTCACCTTGGCTCGCTTCTTGAATAGCGCTGAATTATCTACCTCGTGTGTCTTCTTCTTCTATTTGGTATTACGGCGGTCGGCGGACGGGCCGGAAACACTATCCTAAAATCTGTAGAGCAGCAAATCCGCAGAAACCGGAAAACTGCAGTCTGCAGAGCCAGGAAGTCAGACACATTCTACAAACGTGTCTAATGTGAAATATATAAGCATATAAGCAAAACTAGATTTTAGGTCTGTGATGAAAAAGGGCCTCGCGGGAAGGGGGGCCTCGCAAAAAAATAAAAAAAAAATAAAAAAAAATAATAAAAAATAATAAAAAAAATAAATAAAAAATATTTTTTTTTTATTTTTTTTTTATTTTTTTTTTGCGAGGCCCCCCTTCCCGCGAGGCCCTGTGCGACCGCACTGCTCGCACACCCCCTGAGGCGGCCCTGTGTGTGTGTGTGTGTGTGTGTGTGTGTGTGTGTGTGTGTGTGTGTGTGTGTGTGTGTGTGTGTGTATGTGTGTTTTTTAATAGGGATATCTCCTGTTCTTGTCCTTGTTCACCTGAGGCTTTAAGAGAAAGCCGAATGGGAAGCTGGACAGTCGATCTCCTGGCTTCGGTGTGTGGTCAGACTGGCCGGACCTAAATTACATGTGTTGCTGGGCTGATGTTACCCTGGAGTGGGTGGGGTCTAACTCTGAGGCAGTGGCTGTCTCAGAGAATATTATATCTGACCCCAGTATCTCTGTCAGAGCATCTATGACTGTGTGTGGAATGGATCACCAACTTCCACTGACTAATGCCCGAGGTCGCCTCCTGTGGGCACAACAGGCAAGACAGTGGGAACAATGGACTGAGTTGAGACTGCAGGGGAAGATTGCGTGTCTCCCTACTGCGGACCATTCTGTCTCTCACTCTGTGTTAAATTTTTTTGCCATAGATGAGTGCATTGTTATCTTTACTTTGAAAGCAAGATTACAGGTCTTACCATCTAAACTGATGGATCTCTGTTCGGCACTCCCCCGTTGGGAAGCCCAACAATCAGCTCACGCACCTGAGAGTGGTTGGCAATCAGCGCGTTGGGAGACTACAAGTACTGCTGATTGCCTTCCACTCTTTGCCAGGTCGTTCTGCACACTACCATCTTCTGCCACGTCTCCGGTGTGAGACGTCTTGCCATCTACATTGCTACCATCTACTGCCGCGTCTCCGGCGTGAGACATCGTGCCATCTACATCCTATCGGCGTCGTTTTCCTGCTGGGACGTTTTCATGCTCCTGTGGATATTCCTGACCCTGTGTAATCACCGCTTCCTTGCGGCCCTCGTTTTTCAAGTTCCCTGTCGGCACCTTTGCCTGGTGAGTCTCTTGACTACCTGAACATTTCCGTGATGTCCTGGATGTTTTTTCGTTCAGCGGGACAGCGCTGCATTTTTGTTGTTCATGGACTCTAGTGTATTTCACCCTTAAAGGGTCAGTGTTGCTTTTTTCCCTGTGAAATAAATAATGCCTTGTTTTTGGCTAACTCTCATACCTGTCTTGTGTTGTGCTATTGGGGTCGCTTTACAAACCATAACATAAACTGAATCTCTCCATCTGGTTTTCAGGCAATCATGCTCCTCATTGTATTCATCATGGCAATGACCAAATAGCTGAAACCATGTCCCACATCTTAAATGGTTGCCATGTATACAGGGGCCTCTACATAAGTAGGCATGACAGAATAGTAGATTTGATAGCGAAAGATATCTCTTCTATTTTTAGGTCCTCTATCACGCTGTTTAAGCATTCTACTGTGAAGCCAAGCATGTTTAACCTGTGCAATGATGATTCTGTGTTCTCTAATATTACAGCTAACACCCCTGATGTATTTGTTGTAAATGAACACCTTAGGGAGGTGTCCATTCTTGAGCTTGGCTGTACTTTTGATTACAGCTTAGAAGAAGCCTTTCTAACCAAAGTGTTGAAATACCAACGGCTACAGCAGACCATCTCACAGCTAGGCTACAGATGTACTCTTCTAGTTTTTATCTTTGGAAGCCTAGGGCATGTGCACAAGTTGGTTGTGAGGGGCCTACAAATAGCCGGTCTCCCCAAAAGGAAGGCCAAGCAGTTAGCAAGGTACTGCTCAGTATCAGCTATTATAGGAAGCCGCTCAATTTGAAGGAGGCGTTGTTTTCTTTACCCATGATTCATGTCCGATGTGTCCGACGAGTAGTTCAGCCATACTGTATGTAACAGCGTTCTGCCGCCCATGCGCTTTGTAACTGGCTCTCATACTTTCTGACTGCACTGGCAGTGTTTATGTCCTTTGTATGAGGATTCCTTGTACCTCTGTTCATGTGGACATAAATAAACATTTCAAATGTGTGTGTGTTCAAGAGTTTTTTAATAGGGATATCTCCTGTTCGTGTCCTTGTTCAGGAGAACAAGGACAAGAACAGGAGATATCCCTATTAAAAAAACGTGTGGCTTGTGGGAAAAAGCTGTCCCTGAACCTGCTGGTTCTTGTGCGGATGCTCCGGTACCGTTTGCCAGGCGGTAGCAGAGTGAAAAGCTTGTGACTGGGGTGACTGTGGTCTCTGATAACGCTCCGGTTTTCTGTGTGTAGCCGCTCAGCCGCTCAGTCCTGGTGATGTGTTGTGCTGACTTCACCACCCTTTTACAGAGCCTTGCGGTTGATGGCTGAGTTGCCATTCCAGGCAGTGATGCAGCCAGTCAGGATACTCTCTATAGTGCACCGGTACAAGTCGGAGTATCCTGGAGTCCATGCCGAATCTCCTCAGCCTACGGAGGAAGAAGAGCCCTTGTCTCGCTGTCTTGACAACGATGCCGGTGTGATGAGACCAGGACAGGTCCTCGCTGATGTTGAGGAACCTGAAACTGCTGACTCTCTCCACCGCTGATCCGCTGATGAAACTGCATGCTCTTCCCCCTGGGACTTCCTGTAGGGGGCGTGCTATTCCCCCTGGGACTTCCTGTAGTCCACGATGTGCTCCTTCGTTTTGCTGACGTTGAGGTGGAGGTTGTTATCCTGGCACCATGTTGCCAGGAGACTCACTTCCTCTCTATACTTCAATTCGTCGTTGCCAGTGATCAGGCCAATGACTGTGGCGTCGTCAGCAAACTTGATGATGGTATTGGAGCTCTGTGTGGCCACACAGTCATGTGTGAACAGGGAGTACAGGAGGGGGCTGAGTCCTCAAACATTTCTATTGTCAAAAAGCAAATAGACAGAAAAAGTCATAATAAACAACCAATGAATGTAAGTAAACACGCCGAGTATAAGAAAGGAATTCAGCCACTATGGTTTACAATCAGGCCTGTTTTCTCTGTATTGTATATCTCCAGGAGTGCCTGTGTACACTGAGCCAAGACAATGATCGGTATGCCTCAACTGTTGACACAGGCCTCATACCACATCTACTTATTGTGTTGTTAATAATTAATACCTTAAGTTTCATTACACCTGACTGATACACCGGTTACCTTTCAGACTCTTTTGTCAACAAATACATCAGGGGTGTTAGCTGTAATATTAGAGAACACAGAATCATCATTGCACAGGTTAAACATGCTTGGCTTCACAGTAGAATGCTTAAACAGCGTGATAGAGGACCTAAAAATAGAAGAGATATCTTTCGCTATCAAATCTACTATTGTCACCTCAAGCCATGTGACAAATGTGATAATCATCAAAACATCACTCATTTTCTTACTATGTCAAAAGCGTGCAGGGTTGAAATAGTGTGCATGCATGCCTTTCAAACTGGTATGGACTAACTGGTGTTAACCTGTTACATACAGTAGGGACTAACTGGTGTCAACTTGTTACATACAGTAGGGAAAGTGTGTTTCTCAGTGTTGAGAGAGAGAGAGAAAGAGAGAGAGAGAAAGAGAGAGAGAGAGAGAAAGAGAGAGAGAGATGGGAGGCAGAGGAGAGAGAGCAAGAGAGAGTGAGGAGGCAGAGGAGAGCAACATAGAGAGAGAGGAGGCAGAGGAGAGAGAGAGAACAAGAGAGAGAGAGGAGGCAGAGGGGAGAGAGAACAAGAGAGAGAGGAGGCAGAAGAGAGAGAAGAGATTCTAGTTCAGAGTGGTTCAGATCAGGCTCCAGGCAGGGCCTCCCCGAGGGCCCTGAGGTTGTTTCAATTAGTACGATGAGCCTCTCTTATTTTTCTCTTAAATATCTCTTGAGAAAAGTGCAGATGAGACATCAGATTTGTGAATTGGGGAGGAGGGGCTAAAAGAAAAAAGAGAAGAGAGGAAGAAGCAGTGTGTTAACCTGATGCGTTGCATCGCTAGGTAAGCAGTGCGTTAACCTGATGCGTTGCATCGCTAGGTAAGCAGTGTGTTAACCTGATGCGTTGCATCGCTAGGTAAGCAGTGTGTTAACCTGATGCGTTGCATCGCTAGGTAAGCAGTGTGTTAACCTGATGCGTTGCATCGCTAGGTAAGCAGTGTGTTAACCTGATGCGTTGCAGCGCTAGGTAAGCAGTGTGTTAACCTGATGCATTGCATCGCTAGGTAAGCAGTGTGTTAACCTGATGCATTGCATCGCTAGGTAAGCAGTGTGTTAACCTGATGCATTGCATCGCTAGGTAAGCAGTGTGTTTACCTGATGCATTGCATCGCTAGGTAAGCAGTGTGTTAACCTGATGCGTTGCAGCGCTAGGTAAGCAGTGTGTTAACCTGATGCATTGCATCGCTAGGTAAGCAGTGTGTTAACCTGATGCATTGCATCGCTAGGTAAGCAGTGTGTTAACCTGATGCGCTGCACGACTAGCACGTAAAAGGTGAGATGTCACTCCCATGACGGCAACTATGGATTCATCTATTAGTTCAAGTGGTTGACGTCTGAATGTTGTCGCACTTGTCAGGGCAACCATTCTGTGAGTTGGAAGAACAAACACAGGGCACATCCTCAAAGCCGGTGTCTCTACAGGTGACCTTAGCACTAGAAAGCTTTCATAACCATCCTCCCCTCAGGTCATCAGTTACAGAGCAGCTGAGCGGGGGACACTTGGTCAGCTTGAAGCGACTGGGGGAGTGGCCAAGACAGATCATGATGACAACTGCCATCTCTGTAAGAGTGATCAACATTACCACCTATAGGGAGGTGTAGTCTGACGTCACTTTAGTTTCCTACGCGGTCACTTTATCATTGGGACAATGTATTATCGGCTATTGTAATAATTATGCCTCATGAACATTGGCAAGCTTTACATTTTTGCACAAAATGAGTTCCCTTCTATCACTAACATTATTGTTTAAGCATTTTTGGTTGAAATAAAATTATACGTAATTAGTTTACGATTAATTGCGAATTGTTTCATGTTGAGCTATAGATTGTGGACAAATACACACAGAAAGGTACACCGTGCCAATGTTCATGCTTTATTTGTTTTAAACTAGACGATTTAGAAATCTGTCCATTGAAAATACATTGCGATTTCCAGCGAGGTAGAAACAACAATGACGTAACCACTACACCTGCCTATAGGGTTAGGGGATGATTCAGTTTGATCGTTTATCATATCGGGATCACATCAGGGTTGAAATATTTGTTGCACACAATTCTGTCACCTAAATAAAAAAGGGATAGAGGGGAAAGGAATGGGGAAGAGAGGAAGAGGATGAGGAGGGAGAAGAGTGAGAGGAGAGAGTGGAGACGGGATCACCATCCTCCTGACACTGCATTCAATACACAGATTACAGTAGGGCTGTACCGAATTGTTTAACATTCGAAGCTTCGATTGAAGTATTCAAACGAAGCTTCGAATGTCTGTAAAAAAATTAAAAAAATTAAAAAAAATTCTTTAAACTGAATCCTCAATTTGAATAAAGTGATTAATCTGATTAAATTAGTATTTTTATTTTATTAAATCAACTTTCTTTAATGAATATAACTCATCAGTTTCGTCAACATAAATAATCCAATAATGGCACGGTTGGTATATGAAAGTGATGGTGACATCTTATAGTATAATATTATAATATTAGTGTAGCCTAATCTTTAACTGCAACTGTGAAGAAAAACCCCATTGGTGGTTTAAACAGATTGAATAGACAAAAAAAAAAAAAAAAAAAAAAAAAATTCGAGGGCGGTCAGGTGGCGTAGCGGATATTGCGCTCGTCACCAACACAGGAGACGCTGGGTTCGAGCCCAGCTCTCGGCGTTGCTACCAGCTTGGCTGGTCGTTCATACTAATACAATTGGCAATACTAGGGGGTGGGAAAGCTGGCGGGTGGGAATCTGGCGTTGTGGACAGCAGATCAGCAGGTCAGGTCTCGGCGCTTGCTCAGCAGGGGCAGGACTTCGTGGAGATAGCGTGCCCTCCCACGCGTTACACTCCACCAATGAGAGTCCTAGCTGCCAAGTGGAAAGGGCGTCACTGGCTTGACGGCTCACGTCTCCGAGGAAGCGTGCGTTCAACATCAGGACACCCTTGTACCCAGGGGCGGACCTTCCTACAGGCGATATAGGCGGTCGCCTAGAGCGCCACCCAGAGGGGGGCGCCAAAAACAAAACAAAAACAATTTTTTTTTTTTTTTTTTTTTATTATTTTTTTTTTTTTTTTTTTTTTTCTCTGTGCAGTTTTGGCGCCCCCCTCTATATCTGCAACCATTATTTTTACATAAATTTTACACAAAAAATTCTAACATAAGGGGAAATGAGCCAAAAATCTAAAACAGTCGGTCGGTCTGAGCCTCAGCTTTAGGTGTTCACAGTCAGAACATGCTAGAGCGCTGTGCATTGATGGGTATCGGTCAAGTGTTTATAGAATTGAGCATGGGAGGAAAGAAAGACTAACGTTAGAGAACTACGAAGAGGCAAAAGCCAGGGGCGGCGCAGTGGTGAATCTCGCCTAGGGCGCCAAATGTGCTAGGTCCGCCCCTGCTTGTACCGACTCGTAGGAGAACATGCGAACAACAACCAGGTAGGGGAGGGGGGGAATTGGCACAATGACTAAATTGGGACGGGGAGAAAATCTGAGAAAAATAGGAGAAAGGCCAAGAAAATAAAAAAATATATATAATTTTATTCGAATGTTGATTTAGAATTCGAATGTCAACATTATGATCGAAGCTTCGAAGCATTCGGTACAGCCCTAGATTACAGATCAACTGATTGATGTCACCATCACTGACGTGATGAACTAATAAATTGATAAAGGCATATTATTTGATCCTCTACATTGAAATACTACAGTCCTTCAGGGCAAACATTCTGTCAATCATGATGTAGAGCGGAGGCAACTGTGGTAGAAGTGCTAGAAGTCTGCTTTTACCCCGCAACAGTGCTGAGGTTTTCAATCAACTTCTTAAGCGGGTTTGAGGATAAGTTAGTGATTAGATTCAAATAATAATCAGACTTAGCTTTCCTCACAGCTGTGGTACATTTATTTCTAAGCTGTTTGAAGTAAAGCCACTGTTGAGAGTCCCCACCACGAGACCAGGCCTCATTCCTGTCTTTGGATAACGTTGATTAGCCAAAGCGAGAACCAAGGAAATGATATGTTTAATTCTAAGATTCTCTTAAATGAGCATGTTTATGAAAGAAATTAAAGTATCCCATGGGAATTTCCAGATTGCTGGGGTACAACATGTCTCATCATGATTGATCTATTGGGGGTGGAATAAAGCAAGCTGTCTTTTAACCTGGTGTGTGTGTGTGTGTGTGTGTGTGTGTGTGTGTGTGTGTGTGTGTGTGTGTGTGTGTGTGTGTGTGTGTGTGTGTGTGTGTGTGTGTGTGTGTGTGTGTGTGTGTGTGTGTGTGTGTGTGTGTGTGTGTGTGTGTGTGTGTGTGTGTGTGTGTGTGTGTGTGTGTGCGCGCGCGCTCCAGATCATAAGGCCTTCCCCTATCCCTTATATAACCTTCTGGTAATCGGAAGGTTCCCGGTTCGATTCTCGCTCCTCCCGGGCAGCATGTCGAAGTGTCCTTGAGCAAGACACTTGACCCCTAATTGCTTGCGATGACCAGGTTGGCACCTTGCATGGTTGCCTCCGCTGTCGGTGTGGGTGTGTGTGAGTGAATGGGTGAATGTGAGGAACACAATTGTAAAGCGCTTTTAAATGCACCATTTACCTAAAGAGGTCCAGGGCCACCTGGGCATCAGAGGCCTCGGCCGTGAATTTGATATTACTATGATATTACTATGATATTATTACTATGATATTACTATGATATTACTATGATAATTACTATGATATTACTATCCTCTAAGAACAGTTGCTCATTAAAATCCTTAAGGGTTCTCTTCATACCAGTGTGTGACTTAGTTGTTGCCTTCTCACACAAGCTATGGGGCAGTGATGCTAATTCCTAGGTCGAACACTCCAGTGGCCATAACTCTATTTGAAAAGATTAGATCAATTATTAACAGGGATTTTGAGCAGTCTTTCATTTAGTGTTATTTAGCCAATTCAAATTAAAATCATCAACAACTAACATTTCAGAATCATAGATTCAGAATCAATTCTTTACTTAAAAATTGGGACGTATCTTATTTTCTACATGTTGTTTTAATGATGGTATAAGAAATGCGCTATTTTGTGGTATTTGATCAGGATGTTATTGACTTGTTTTTAGATATGTAGAATATGGATTTGTTGTATTGGACTTTTGCTTTATGTGTTGTTTTATATGTTATTTGTATATTATGTCCTTTGGTCAGAACATCAGGGACCATGATGGAAATAACAAATAAGTGTTTTTGTTTTTAAGTCACTTTTGCATGTCATCCCTTGGATTTGTTGTGTCTTTGGATCCATAAATAAAATCAATCAAATGCTGGAAATCTGTGGTGTGTGTGTGTGTGTGTGTGTGTGTGTGTGTGTGTGTGTGTGTGTGTGTGTGTGTGTGTGTGTGTGTGTGTGTGTAGGTGTGTGTGTAGGTGTGTGTGTGTGTGTGTGTGTGTTTGTAGGTGTGTGTGTGTGTGTGTGTGTGTGTGTGTGTATGTGTACTTATGTCTGAGGTGTGTGTGTGTGTGTGTGTGTGTGTGTGTGTGTGTGTGTGTGTGTGTGTATAGTGGTTGGGCTACATAATTTGGAACAGGGTTGAAGTTCAACTGTGATAGGGGAGGGGAGGCCATATGCTCTGGAGTACCCCCCCCCCCCCCCCCCCCCCCCCCCCCCACCACACACACACACACACACACACACACACACACACACACACACACACACACACACACACACACACACACACACACACACACACACACACACACATTTAGAATATTTTATTTATGTCCACATAAAAACAAGGTTTAAAGGACACAAATATTAACAGTGCGCTTGTACATTGTGGGATTATTCGGATACAATCGTGCCACAGTGGCAATCAAAGTACAGACTCACACGGATGATTAACCTGACAATCAACACACAGCTCATGGGTACAGATAGCAGCGTCTTCTCCAAATTGCCCGGCTGCCAATAATTGCTGACACTGAGCAATATTTAGCTAATTGTTTGGCTCTTCTCTTCGGAAGACCGGCCAACTGAAGGCCTCTAACACCCAACTTATGGACATGACCCAGGCTTCCAAATATGAAGACTAAAAGTTTACAGTTGTAGCCGAGTTGTGAAATGGTATGGTCTAACAATTGATATTTTAACATTTTGGTTGTAAATGCTTCCTCTAGACTGTAGTCAAACGTGCAACCAACTTCCAGGATGAGAACCTCTCTGTTATTCTCATTAACAATAACAACATCGGGGGTGTTTGCTGAAATGTCAGAGAACAGTGAATTGTCCCTACACAGATTGAGCATATATGGCTTCACACTGGTGTGTTTATACAGCTTATATGTTGCAGGTGACCCGAGTGTGGAACTGACACTGTCTGCAATCAGGTTCACGATCCTATCATGCCTACAAATGTAGAGCCCTTTGTATGCATGACAGCCATTGAGTATGTGAGACATGGTTTCTGTTGTCTGTTCGTGACCATGGTGTATGCAGTGTGGGCTATGACTGCCAGGGAACCAGATGGAAAGGTTGAGCATTGATGGTAAAACCTGTAGCCTAGCTTTTAAAGTAAAAATGATGATGCTCTCATCAATAGCTACATTTTTAAAAACTGCGTGCGAGACAGAGTGGTCAGCGGCAGGGAGACAAGCAAGCTTCCCTTGCAGTTTAAGCTCAGTCCAGTGTTGACGTTGGCGTTGTTGTTGTGCCGACATGAGATGGCCACGGGCATTGGTAAGTGGCAGTTCATGCCACGTTCCACAGATGTCAATGGTGGCCTTCACAGAGATGGTAGGGTCAGAGATGATCTCCTCAGAAACGTTAACAGCGTCTGAGTCCGGCCCCACCCACTCCAGGGCCACGTTGGACCAGCCGCATAGGTCATTCAGGTCTGGCCAGTCAGACCACACCCCGAATCCGGGGGCGCGGCTGTCCAGCTTTCCACTAGCTTTCTTCTTGTAACCCAGGAAGTTTGGATCAGACCCACACGCACACACACACACACACACACACACACCAGGTCGCACAAACACCCGTTGGAGGAGTAGTGGGGGAGAAGAAGAGGAATATTTTTAAATAGCAAGAATTATCGACTGGCAACTCTGTGATGTATGTTGTGTATGTCATAAATGTCTATATGAATTGAAAATGGGGGACCCTGATGTAAACAAGACAAACGTCTTTCTCTGGTCTGCATCCCCTTAACAATTGTGTGTATTGCGCCGTACTGTATTGTACCCATTCTGCAATCTGTTAAATAAAGTTTTCATTCATTCATTCATTCATTTCTCCCCCACTACCCCTCCAACGGGTGTTTGTGCGACCATGTCGACCTGAACAATGGGGGATTAATAAGAACGAGCCGCCTCGGAGAGAAGACGGCCGCTGCTGCTGGAGCCGGGGAGAAACCACCGCCTCTCCGGTTCACAGCGCGGCAGTGGGCGAGCTAGCGCGCGGTCACGTGGGCTTAGTGGCCAATCAGAGGAACCCGGAAACCGAACTGCGTTGTATTTGGCATAGACGTGGTCGGTCCATAGAACCACTTTGGTCTGGTTGGGTGTAAGCAGCAGCTCAGCCTCTAGGGGCTTTTAAACTCGTACTTTTGTTCAATTAGAACCTAGGTAATCCTGTGTTTGCAGAAACAAAAGCGTTACTAACGAGACAAACATTGATGTATCTATCCATTCCAAAAGGTTCATATTCTCTGTCCGTCAAAATGGATACAAATCGGGTGTAGGATGGATGCATCACCGCCCGGTCCTGTCGAATAAACAGACAGTCCTCATTGAACAATAATTAAAAACAGATGTAAATGGACAGCCACTGTGTCCACACCAGTGGAGGCTGCTGACCAAATTTTTAGGTGAAGCACAAATTATTATATTATATTATATATTAAATTATATTTTTTAAACATCCCCAACGCTGCAACACCCCCATTCCTCCCAGGTGTCAGGCTCCTCATTCGCTTCCATTCATTTTGGGGACCATGTTTAAATATCATACTTCTGAAGTATAAACAAACTATATTGCTGTGACGATTATATTGCTGTGACGATTTCAATAACACAGACCATTCTTAGAGTCAATGGTATGCAAAACTGTACATTGGAATATCTAACATGTATTTACCACCTTCCTCTGCACAAGGCCACAGATGGGTTTTATGTAACACAAGGACAATGAATGAATGAATGAATGAATGAATGAATGAATGAATGAATGAATGAATGAATGAATGAATGAATGAATGAATGAATGAATGAATGAATGAATGAATGAATGAATGAATGAAAACTTTATTTAACAGATTGCAGAATGGGTACAATACAGTACGGCTCAATACACACAATTGTTAAGGGGATGCAGACCAGAGAAAGACTTTCGTCTTGTTTACATCAATTCAGTGCCACATACACACAGTCCTCATATCCCTCCTAGTTACACACAGTCATCATTATCCCTCCCATACAATACGTACAACACAACAGACTAACTCGTCTTGCTCAATACTTGAGTTTTAAGAGACAGCACTGTAATCTCTCTCAACCAAAGCTCTACTAGTTAACAAAGATCTCCACCTTGCTATCTGAAACACTGACACCATTATCAACCTAATAATATCAACCTGATAATATTGAAACATTATCAATATAACGTTAGCTACCAACTTTAGCAGGGCTCCTAATAACACAAGATACATTTCACTATGAATTGAAAATGGGGGACCCTGATGTAAACAAGACGAAAGTCTTTATCTGGTCTGCATCTCCTTAATAATTATGTGTATTGAGCCGTACTGTATATTGTATCCATTCTGCAATCTGTTAAATAAAGTTTTCATTCATTCATGCCTTTTGAAAAGTGACATGGTCGATGTAGGAGTTATGATGCGGTTTCAAATCGGTTACAGTAACGTTACACAAACTGACATTCTAAAGCCAAGAAGACACGACTTACCCATATCGTTGAATAGTGCAGCTTCTCCATGTGACGAGTCCGACTCGAGCCTCTTGCATTAATCCCATGGAAAATGTAAACAATAGTGCATCGCGAGCCAGCACGAATAATTACTGCAGGCAATACTGCAGTGCAGGCCTGCTCAGAGCTGTCAATTTTGGCCATTTTTGAAGAAAAAAAAATTCACTGGCATTTTTTTTACAGAGGAAAACATTTATAATAAAAAAATAATAATAATAATAAAAAGAAAAATATATATATATATATAGGTATATGTAAATTAATAATAATTATGAATTATGAGTGAATTTGTATTTCACGTGTTGTCATAGAGAAACCTCCACTGGTCCACACCACTGGTTTATATTAAAACCCTAGATAGATAGCATAATAGTAGACAGCCCATTCATGTTTTAGATCCACACAAAATGAAACTATGATCACTTCCATGACGACATCATTCAAGTTCTTTGGGAGACATGGTGGCTGTCAAAATCAAAGAGGATAACCAAGACAAAACAGGAAGTAGGCTGGATATTCATTCAAATTCCGTGGTGTAAATCCTTTTGAATGTAGACAGTTTTTGCTTTGGTCTTTCGTCGATGGAAAGATAGGTGGCATTTTAGGGCTATCCAGTTTGTTTTATCATTTCAGACCAGATGGTCTTGATGTGAGTTTTATGTTGTGTCTGGAACTATGATCTGCTATTCATAGTAGTAAAGACATATTAGCATAGTAGGTAGTAATATAAGCTAATACATATTTATGATTGAAATGCATAGTATATACTGTAGATCAGTGTTATTCCAAGTCTGGGGTTTTGACCCACGGAAGGGTCCTGGGATTATTCAAATGGGGCCGCAAATTATTCTCTGGAGGAATCAGATCAAATTTAGTAACCTAGTAGTGTGATATTACTTACTACTACAAGCAGAATACTCCTTGTCCTTTTAGCCTATACAAGTATCTGCCAAAACAATCTGGAGTTCACAGCGTGTACCCGCCTTCTATCTACCACTGCATCACTGCAAACAAACACACCTCTCAAGCAGATCAAATATTGGACGTCGTTCACAGATCTCTGCCCTGTTATTGCGATGACATCATTGGAGGCAGAGAGGTCACATGACTCTGTGGTTAATGGTTAATTGCTATCATGTCGGTACCAGGGTACAGACTCACACTGCTGAGGCTGAGACAACAGCTCTCCCCTTACTCTGTCTGTCTGTCTGTCTGTCTGTCTGTCTGTCTGTCTGTCTGTCTGTCTGTCTGTCTGTCTGTCTGTCTGTCTGTCTGTCTGTTTGTCTGTCTGTCTGTCTGTCTGTCTGTCTGTCTGTCCCTCTCTCTCTCACACACACACACACACACACACACACACACACACACACACACACACACACACACACACACACACACACACACACACACACACACACACACACACACACACACACACACGCACACACACACACACCCATCTCTAAAATGGTGCATTTTATATAGTGCTTTTATCCAAAGCTCTTTAGTTCCTCACATTTACCCATTCGTCAGGAGCAGTTAGGGGTTAAGTGTCTTGCTCAAGGACACTTGGACACTGCCCAGGAGGAGCAGGAATCAAACCAGGAACCTCCAGATTACCAGACGACTGCTCTACCTCCCGAGCCACTGCCGGGAGGTAGGGCACTGCCCCCCCGTCTCTCTCAGAAATGATAGCCTACTTTATAATTACCAACTGTTCGCCTGTTTTACTGCAACACTACTATCACCGACATCTAAGAAGTAGGGCTGGGCGATATGGCCTAAAAATAAAATCTCAGATAATAATTTTTTTAATCCGATTTATGATTTTAATCGATTTTTTTCTCTTGAAAACTAGAAATCATTCAAATAACCTTTGTTTTTATTTGACACAAAAAAATATCAAACCAAGATGAATTTCCCTATTGGGATTGAAGTGCAAACCTAACTTTCACCAATCTTCACTTAAAAAAATTTATAATAATAATATATGGTTACTCTTGATCAAACAAAGATGAATGTCCCTATTGGGATTAATAGTGCAATAACTTGCTTTTTCACCAAACTCCACTTAAAACATATAAAAGGTGCCTCTTGATCATCAAACAAGAATGAATTTCCCTATTGGGATTAATAAAGTGCAAATCTAACTTTCACCAAACATCACTTTTTGTACAAATAAAAGGTGACCCTTTTAAAAAATTAAGATTATTAAATTTTTTTTTAATTAATTTACATTTGTCAAAATCGTCCTAAATCATTCATTCGAATTAATCGATAAAATCGATTAATCGCCCAGCCCTACTAAGAAGGGAGATTCCCCTTTGAACGGCCCTTCTAAGGTTTCTCTCCTCCACATTGCCTGTGGTGCATTTTTTTCCTATTGCTAGGTTTTTAGTGAGTTTTTCCTTACCTTCGCGTGGGGAGTGTCTGGGAGTGTTGCATTTATTTTGCATTTATTTTAAATTTTTGGGACTTTATGGAGTTCTTTTCTTGACTTGTTTAAAAGAAGACGTGTCCGGCCCGCGTCTATTCGAAACCCAAGCGGTTCATGCGTTTTGCGAATCTGATTGGCCACTGATGTTTCTGGTCATGTGACATGTGCGCCCAATCGCGTGACGTGCCCATTTCCGCCTCGACCAGCAGCAAACTACCTAACGCCTAGTTTATCACTGGTTAAGCTTAGGCGACTCTTTCGAAGTTGGTTAAGGTTAGAGTTTGGAATCAGGGCGGGCGTTCTATCGCCATGCTCTAAGACAGTGGTTCCCAAACTGTGGTGCGCGCACCCCTTGTGGTGCGCGAACGCCCTCTAGGTGGTGCGTGACATGAAAAGGCTAATGGTGGTAAAAAAAAAATTACAATAAAATTTCATACAAATCTTAGTCAAACCTTTAGTATTATGGATATTAAACATGCTGGCAGAGTATTGTCGTGAACATTTTAATTAAATAAAGAAATTCCCTATCCATAGTCGCCGTGGGAAGAGATAAAATAAAAAATGTAATCTGTGCACGGAGACCAGCAACAATTTTTTCTAACAGAAACCCATTGGGGGGTGCGCGAGCTAGGTCGGGAGGTGACAGGGGGTGCACGGCCAATAAAGTTTGGGAACCGCTGCTCTAAGACAAACTCTAACCTTAACCAACTTCGAAAGAGTGCCTAAGCTTAACCGGGGAAAGAACTTGCCGTCACACGATTGGTGCGAACGCGGAAGCATGCACCGTTTGGGTTTCGAATAGACGCGTCCGGCCCATGGGGACATTAACATGTGTTGTCGGGCCTTACAAATAAATTTGATTTGATTTGATTTGATTTGATAATAGGCCTTATATAGGGGCGACAGTGGCTCAGGAGGTCGAGTGGTTGTCTGGTAATCGGAAGGTTCCCAGTTCGATTCACACTCCTCCCGGGCAGCGTGTTGAAGTGTCCTTGAGCAAGATAATTGATGTGTGAATGTGTGAGTGAATGGATGAATGTGAGCAACAAAATTGTAAAGCGTTATGGATAAAAGCCCTAGATAAATGCACCATTTATTTAATACAGAACTTGTCTACTTCACATGATTGCTATCACTATCGCTAACACCATGTCTCTACTCTATGGCTGTAACATTACATCTACCACTCCCCAATGATCCCACCACGGCCAAGCATGTAGATAAGGCCAGGCCAACGCGGCCAACGCCAGGCCAACACCAGGCCAACGCCAGGCCAACGCCAGGCCAACGCCAGGCCAACGCCAGGCCAACGCCAGGCCAACGCCAGGCCAACACCAGGCCAACACCAGGCCAACGCCAGGCCAACGCCAGGCCAACGCAACGCCAGGCCAACGCCAGGCCAACACCAGGCCAACGCCAGGCCAACGCAACGCCAGGCCAACGCCAGGCCATCTCTGTGTCAGGGTGGCCAACCCGTGGCTCGCGAGCCGCATGTGGCTCTTTGCCCGTCAATGTGTGGCTCTTCTATCGACTGATAAAACATTTATAAAATAAAAATAAATAAATTATTATACTTTCTTTTTTTTCTTTTTTTTTGTTACTCATTCCATAATAACGTAGAATAAACATTTACATACTTTTTTTTTTAAATGTTCCATTTGCATGTTCTTGGTACCTGATTCTAGGGACATCTATGGATCTCAGGGAATGTATTCCCAGTGTCAGAAATATTGTTATTGTCTGTATAATAATTGTTAGACTAGAAGTCTTTATTTGGCATGCAGTTTTAACACACACACACGAGATGGGCGACCCACAGGAACACACACACACATGCACTGAGTCGCCGTCTGTAACACTGTCTGTTACTAGGCTTGAGTAGATTGTAATGAACCAAAGGAGAATATCAATTCTATAAAAGAAAATAATAAAAAATTATCTTTGACTGTGAATAACACCATGCAAAAATTTCCCAGACCTGAAAAATCTAAGCAAATGAATAAAGGGATGATTATTAAACAGAAGGTTTTGTAGATACAGTACTGAATTCTGCCATTCGGACACATGCAATTTGAAATATGATTATAGAATATAGAAAATCAGGCCTATAAATGACCTTATTATGGCCAAGTCGCACATCTATGGATCGGGCCAAATCTCCCCTTTCCAATGGCACAGTTCAATCTGGATTTAGTATCACCAGGCGTGATTCACAAACCGTGAATAAAATCTACTGTAAATACAGTTACTTCTTTATAATGTAAATTTCTCCACCATTTTTCATCATATTGCAACACCGTTTTTTGCTAGGCGTTCACAGAAAGGTAGAGAAACTAAGTGCATTCTGTTTTATGGCAATAACGTTCAGGTTTGTGGGAGATAATCCCAAAAATTAAGAGAAATAAAAAAGTGAATCCAGAAGTCAGATGATTGACAGGGGCTGGCGTGAGCTGGGTAGTGTAGTTTTTTTTTATTTGAAAGCCCATTGAAAGCCCTGGGTATCTTCCTTCAAAAGACTACACTCACTTTTGGCTGCTCCACTTCCTCCCGTGAATATGCACCGGTTTCCGACTCAATGCCCTGAGATTTCTATAATCTTATATTTCACTAATAACAGTTAAAATCATTGGTAAACAAACGTAATGTTGAAAATATACACTTTGACTGCTGTTTTGACAGGGTTAGGGTCTTTACTCTTGGCTACATTTGAAAAGAAAACGCAACATTAATTCATACATTCTGTAGAGATGGATTTATGGCGTGATGTCATTTGCACAGAGGTTAACCCTGTGAGGCCCAAATAAAAAAGACATTAGCAACTTCAGAGGCCAGAGGGTGGGACCTACTGTATAAACACATGAAGGGTGCCGTGACTGAAAAAAAGGTTGAGAAATGCTGGTATATATGGTGTGGCTCTTTGTGGTACCACAGTAATTTGTGTGGCTCTTAGTCTCTGACTGGTTGGCACTGGCAGTGTGATTTAGTTCTATCTCTGTTGTAATAGGTAGCCAGACAGTGTGATTTAGTTATATCTCTGTTGTAATAGGTAGCCAGACAGTGTGATTTAGTTCTGTCTCTGCTGTAATAGGTAGTCAGGCAGTGTGATTTAGTTCTGTCTCTGCTGTAATAGGTAGTCAGGCAGTGTGGTTTAGTTCTATCTCTGTTGTAATAGGTAGCCAGACAGTGTGATTTAGTTCAATCTCTGTTGTAATAGGTAGCCAGACAGTGTGATTTAGTTCTATCTCTGTTGTAATAGGTAGTCAGGCAGTGTGGTTTAGTTCTATCTCTGTTGTAATAGGTAGTCAGGCAGTGTGGTTTAGTTCTATCTCTGTTGTAATAGGTAGTCAGGCAGTGTGGTTTAGTTCTATCTCTGTTGTAATAGGTAGTCAGGCAGTGTGATTTAGTTCTATCTCTGTTGTAATAGGTAGTTACAGTTGGTGACAATATTGTCACAAGGAAAGATGAAATTACCTACCTGGGTTCCATCCTAGAGGCAAATCTTTCCTGTGACAAAATGGCATCCAATGTAATAAAAAAAAGTCAACCAACGAACTAGATTCTTGTACCGGATCTCCTCTCTGGTAAACAAGAATACCCTGAAGACTCTGGCAGGAGCACTCATTCAAGGGTACTACGACCATGCTTGCACCTCATGGTACCAAAGCACCTCAAAGGCGCTAAAAACAAGATTACAAACATCACAAAACAAACTAGTCAGACTACTACTTGACCTTACCCCTAGAACCCACCTCACCCCTGCCCACTCTGACAACCTAGGATGGCTTAGAGTAGACGACAGAGTACAGCAACTTGCAATGGGCCTGGTCTACAAGATACACTATACAACTAAGGTACCCATGTACATGTCAAAATACTTCCCAAAGGTCAGTGAATACCACGACCACAACACCAGAGGAAGCTCAACAAATCATGTTAAACCCAGATTCGGCTCAAACAAGGGACTAAACACGTTTCGCAATTATGCCACATCAATGTGGAACGCCCTACCCAAAGCTGTAAAGGAATGTGAATCCCTACCCACATTCAAAACCGCTCTTAAAGAGCACCTACGGGAGGCTGCAATTCTAAACTGGCCACCGTAAATGTCCAAACCCCCCACCCCCACCCCCTCCTAATAGACAGTCTCCTCCCCACCGTATGTATATTTCTCTCCCACCCACCCACCCCCTCCTAATGTACAGTCCCCTCCCCATCATATGTATATATTCTGTCAGGATCTATGAGTAACAGCACTGTATATTTGAATACCGTATATGTCACAAATGTATCAGTACTAAATACCTATATGTCCCTATGCCATAAATGTCATGTATGTTGAGTTAAATGTCAATATGAAATGAAAATGGGGGACCCTGATGTAAACAAGACAAACGTCTTTCTCTGGTCTGCATCCCCTTAACAATTGTGTGTATTGAGCCGTACTGTATTGTACCCATTCTGCAATCTGTTAAATAAAGTTTTCATTCATTCATTCAGTCAGGCAGTGTGGCAAAGAAGATGCTTTCTGTATCCACTCATAACTCATAATTTTCAACATGAATGGTGCTGTCAGAAAAAACTAAAAGACTGCTTGGGCAGTGCAGTGTGTGTGTGTGTGTGTGTGTGTGTGTGTGTGTGTGTGTGTGTGTGTGTGTGTGTGTGTGTGTGTGTGTGTGTGTGTGTGTGTGTGTGTGTGACGGGGGGGTGTGTGACAGGCGTGTGTGTGACGGGTGTGTGACGGGTGTGTGTGTGTGTGTGCGTGTGTGTGTGTGTGTGTGCGTGTGTGTGTGTGCATGTGTGCGTGTGTGTGTGTGTGTGTGTGTGTGTGTGTGTGTGTGTGTGTGTGTGTGTGTGTGTGTGTGTAGCTTAGCTAACAGGATCACTCAGCTCCCTCTAACTAATAAAGCCAGTCAAACCTGAATGACCAGGATTCCACCCTTGCTTGGTGTGTGTGTGTGTGTGTGTGTGTGTGTGTTTGTGTGTGTGACGGGGGGGGGGGGGGGGGGTGTGTGTGTGACAGGCGCGCGTGTGACGGGTGTGTGACGGGTGTGTGTGTGTGTGTGCGTGTGTGTGACGTGTGTGTGTGCGTGTGTGTGTGTGTGTGTGTGTGTGTGTGTGTGTGTGTGTGTGTGTGTGTGTGTGTGTGTGTGTGTGTGTGTGTGTGTGTGTGTGTGTGTGTGTGTGTGTGTGTGTGTGTGTGTGTGTGTGTGTGTGTGTGTGTGTGTGTGTGTGTGTGTGTGTGTGTGTGTGTGTGTGTGTGTGTGTGTGTGTGTGTGTGTGTGTGTGTGTGTGTGTGTGTGTGTGTGTGTAGAATCAGAGGCCCAGGCCGAATAGGAGCGAGGATCATGTTGCAGGCAGTACATCTATTTGTCCTACAAACACACCACAGTGGAACCGACACACATAACAGATCACAGATCGAATATGAAAGGGAAAATAAACAATATTCAGAGGGACCATATCGATATATATCACAGCAGCTGCTTAGGTATGGAAAATCACCCAACCAGTTGTTCATCATGTTCATGTTGGACTGCACCGGGCAGTGTGACACAGTAATGCACTCCACCTGTGGTTTTCACTTGACATTCTCAAATAATTCAGATTTCTGTGAGTTAATATTTGCTTTTTTTCCTCATTCATTTAGACAACAGAATTGTCTATCAAAATTCCTGATTATACTGTATATAAAAAAGAAAAAAAAGAAACACAACACGATAACACAAGATGCTGCCACTTAACTTCTCAGCATTATCACAGCGCTTCAGCATCTATTAGAAGCCCATCTGATTTGATCATAAACTGGGGAGTGATTTCGGCTCATTCAAAATATACACGCACCCGTATTTTTGGTTAATGAGCTATTTGTGGTTGTTAACCTTTCACTACCACACTATAGGTTAACCCTTTCACTACCACACTACAGACGGTTAACAACAGGAGTGGAGTGTGGAGAATTCTGTGGAGCAAATAGGCTATTTGTTGAGGTCTGGCACCCTGCCATTGGTTGTGTGGAAGTGGGTATATTCCAAGGTAAACCTGAGGAGGAGCGGAGTGTGTTCTCTGTGATCTGGGAGTGGTGGAAGATGAATATAATTTTGTTTTGTATTGCCCCTTTTTGATTTGATTACACCGATTTGAGGAGGGCTTTATTTGAGAAAATTCTATTTGTAAATCCGTCTAAAAACCATGCCTGTTCTAGTTCATTGCTGGGGTAAGTACTTCTATTCTATTCACATATATGCTTACTACATGTATCTATTCTATTCACATATATGCTTACTACATGTATCTATTCTATTCACATATATGCTTACTACATGTATCTATTCTATTCACATATATGCTTACTACATGTATCTATTCTATTCACATATATGCTTACTACATGTATCTATTCTATTCACATATATGCTTACTACCAATGTTCCCTCTAAGCTGCGCCCGTGCGCACGCGCACATGGCCAAAGGCTCCCGCGCACATCTGAAATCTGTCGCGCACAGACACTTTGTGTAAAAAAAAAATATATATATACGTTTGTTTGGATGCACGTAATTCACACGTTCTGGGTTGGCTAGCTCTTCGATACGATCCAACCTATTGCGTGGCACCACAGAGAGACGTTTTAGTATCGGTGTCTGTGATTTGCCTATAAACGTTTGGCGCTTCCTGAATCCGCAGCAGCCGACGCGGAAGTGAAAGTGCGTTAGGGAAAATATACACGCGGACGGGCGAGTGCGAGACAGTGAAATAATAATGACGACTAGTCAGCCTCCTAAAAAAAACTAAGTTGACACGACTCACACCAATACTGGGCTGAGCTGGTATTGGATACTGGGCTGATACCAGGATAAAGAAGAAGAGTTGAGTGAGCGGTGGGTGTGTGCATGTGGGAAGAAGAAATGCTGGAAACATGAAAGCATGAAGCCATCGACATGATTTTATTTTATTTTAGACCTTAGATTGAGAATCACTGGTTTAGACATTGTGATCTTATGTGAAATGTCTTGTTTATAATATATTATCAAAGGCCTACACTTCATTCTCACACTGGAGGAAAGGTCATGTAGGACAGGTAGAGTACGGAATAGAGGAGCAAACACACACAGGTCTCACACACACACACACACACACACACACACACACACACACACACACACACACACACACACACACACACACACACACACACACACACACACACACACACACACACACACACACACACACACACACACACACACACACACACACACACACACACACACACACACACACACACACACACACACACACACACACACACACACACACACACACACACACACATTTTAATACTTTATTTGGTTCCACAAATTATATTACATAAGCAAGGAATCAAATGTATCGGGGCCAAGCAGCACTGAACACTTAAGGGACACATAGCACCTCCTTCTCCACGTGGCTAAGCTGCCAATAATAGCTGAGACAGAGCAATATTTGGCAATTAGTTTGGCTTTTCTTTTCTACAAGTACACTACTGTATATCTACACTATATACCCATGGTCGGCCATCACACTGAGCAGTGGTTGGTATTTGATATACTTGTCCCGGAAGGCCTGGTCCATGTACAGATCAAAGGTACCGCCTACTTCTATGACCAGCACCTCCCTGTGGCTGGTGTCAACAAAAACAACATCCGGTGTATTTGGTATGTTAGCAAAGACATCGTTGGTAAGGCCAAACCACTCTGGTTGCACTCTGGCATGTTTGTGCATTGCTGCACTAGATGGTGATACACACACGCACGCACGCATGCACGCACGCACCCACGCACGCGAGTACAATGACCAAAAAGTAGATGATAGCAGTAACCCTGTACCAGTCTATCTGTCTACTGTAGGCTACCAGCCTCTCTGTCTACTGTACCAGTCTATCTGTCTATACCAGTCTCTCTGTCTACTGTACCAGTCTCTCCCTATACCTTTTTTCTCTCCTCAGCCCCCATTCTGGGTGTTCATTCTGGGTGTGTCTAGGAATCTTGTCTGCTTCACACCTATTAACAGCTTGTTTTCCACCAGAGACAGGCCTGTGACAGACAGTGCATGTTACTACCTGGGGCTATGGGCCAACCAGTCCCATTCACAAATGCACAGACACACAGACAGACACTACACACACAGTGGCACCAGCGCTGTGGCCTCTGGGTCACTATGTTAAAACTGACTGTAGTCTGTTTGGGATGCATGGATGGGTGAGTGGCTGGGTGGATTTATGGGTGGGTGGCTTGATGAAGGAAGGAAGGAAGGAAGGAAGGAAGGAAGGAAGGAAGGAAGGAAGGAAGGAAGGAAGGAAGGAAGGAAGGAAGGAAGGAAGGAAGGAAGGAAGGAAGGAAGGAAGGAAGGAAGGAAGGAAGGAAGGAAGGAAGGAAGGAAGGAAGGAAGGAAGGAAGGAAGGAAGGGTGGAAGGAAGGAATTTTCCTGGTTAAGACTGTAACAATGTATCTCCCCCGTCTCTCCTAACCCTCCACCCTTCATCCCTAACCAGGTTTAAAATACATTTTCTTATGTTTTCGCCATGTAAAAAAAAATTTAAGAGAAAGTGAATATATAATTATGTATGTATGTATTTATATAATTTATGTATCTATTTATTTATATGTATTTTTACTATTTTATTTATGTACCAATAAATCAATCAATGTTTACTCTCTAACATCTGCCCACTATCCTATTTTTCATAAGCCAATCTACCTGAATGAATGAAGTTTCTTTTTCGGTCTTGTTTACAGATAAATCAAACATACACTTGTGTGGACTTACTTGTAAACAAATGATAATAAAAAAAAAAATCACAATGTACATATTCAAGGTAAGCTCACACACAAAATCCAAAATCAATGACTAGGAATAGGCTGAAGCACATGCTTATTTTTGCCTATCCTTTACAAATTCTTAAAAACTAAATATATTTGAATATATAAAAATAAATTACTTAAAATATGCTGCAAGATATAATTTTTTGAAAAAAACTAATATTTGATGTTTTACTCAAAACTGTACTCCTGAATTATTTGATCCTTTGAGGCTTTTTTAAATCTCCCCTGAGAAGTACACAACTTCAACCTGTCACTAAGCCAATGCCTCATAAGCCAATCAAAACCCTGAGGCCATCTTTGCCTCCTTCCACCCAACCAACCAATGATGACCCAGAAGTCTGTAGGAGAATCATTATGGGTATAAAAAACTAATATTATTACAGCAATTAGCGGGAAGAGGGCATGAGAGGTGAAGAGAGGGGACGTGAAGAGAAGAGAGGAGAAGAGAGGAGAGGAGGTGAAGTGAGGCGAGGAGATGAGAGGAGAGGAGAGGAGAGGCGAGGCGAGGAGAGGAGAGGAGAGGAGAGGAGAGGAGAGGAGAGGAGAGGAGAGGAGAGGAGAAGAGAGGAGAGGAGAGGAGAGGAGAGGAGAGGAGAGGAGAGGAGAGGAGGTGAGGTGAGGCGAGGAGGCGAGGAGATGAGAGGAGAGGAGAGGCGAGGCGAAGAGGTGAGGCGAGGAGAGGAGGTGAGGCGAGGAGAGGAGAGGAGGTGAGGAGAGGATGTGAGGAGAGGAGAGGAGAGGAGAGGAGAGGAGAGGAGAGGCGAGAGGCGAGGCGAGGAGAGAAGAGAGGCGAGAAAAGAGGAGAGGAGGTGAGGAGAGGATGTGAGGTGAGGTGAGGAGAGGAGAGGAGAGGAGAGGAGAGGAGAGAAGAGGCGAGGAGAGGAGAGGAGAAGAGAGGAGAGGAGAGGAGAGGAAAGGAGAGGAGAGGAGAGGAGAGGAGAGGAGAGGAGAGGAGAGGAGAGGAGAGGAGAGGAGAGGAGAGGAGAGGAGAGGAGAGGAGAGGAGAGGAGAGGAGAGGAGAGGAGAGGAGAGGAGAGGAGGCGAGGAGAGGAGAGGGGGTGAGGCAAGGAGAGGAGAGGAGGTGAGGAGAGGATGTGAGGTGAGGAGAGGAGAGGAGAGGAGAGGAGAGAAGAGAGGCGAGGCGAGGAGAGAAGAGAGGCGAGAAAAGAGGAGAGGAGGTGAGGAGAGGAGAGGCGAGAAAAGAGGAGAGGAGGTGAGGCGAGGAGAGGAGAGGTGAGGCGAGGTGAAGAGAGGAAAGGAGAGGAGAGAAGAGGAGAGGAGAGAAGAGAGGAGGCGAGGGGAGGAGAGGAGGTGAGGTGAGGAGAGGAGGAGAGGAAAGGAGAGGAGGTGAGGCGAGGCGAGGATGTTGTTCACACAATTAACTGTTTCTCCATGAACAAACATGATTCTTCAAAGTTCACAGTTTAAGTTTAATTGTGTCTTACGAATCCCCAAGTCATCCTTTTTGTTTGTTATTTTTCACTTTTATTTCGTTTGAATTTTATTTAGTTTGTGTTTTCTTTTTTGTTTTGTTTTTATATGTCATGTTTCTGTAAATCACTTTGACTTGACTTGACACAGTATACACAGACACATACATACTGTACACAAACAACCACACACACAAAGTTGCTCTCAATTGCATAAATATACTCACTCTCTTGCTCCCGTTCTGCTCACTATGGGATATATACCACGTTACTTTGAAAGATTCCGCTAGCTACATGCACTTCACTTGTCCGGCCACGCCCCCCTTCCGCCTATATGCATATATGTAAGGGGTGTGACCGTACTTCCGCCTTTCCGTTTCTTTCACGTCAGGAAGTGTTCGCTATATGCACACGGCAAGCAAGTGGCATTTAGCTTAGTTCGTTTTTGTAGTTGCTATTTTTTGGATCCCAGGAATGGCATCACCAGCAATTCTCCGTTGCGACCTCCTCTGTGTGCCGCGGGGGTTACCTAGTCCCACATTCGTGGGCGAGAGGGTGAGCCCCGGCGGCGTGCAGAGCTGGGTGCGCACCGCCCGGATACCGTTGAGCGCCCCTCTTCAGCTCAGCGGGTGGGCCATCGGGGTACTGTTTTTACAGTCAGCCGCTCTAGACGCTCCTGTGTAGTTCATGCCACGGCCTCGTTGACCTCACCAGGTCCCTTTTGTTGGGTCCTGGCAACTGAACTCGGCGGCAAGCCTGCCTTGAGTGGTCCATGGGGCTGGGACCTCCTCCGCTGCTAAGGCTTCGACTACGGGTCAGGGTTCGGAACCCCGACCCACGGGACGCCTCACGGCAAGCGTCGGGGTTCGATAACCCCGCGAGGTGTGGGAGCGGTAACGCAGGCTTATGCTTCGCGTACGTTTCCCTGGTAGCAAGCGGGACGCGCGCCTCCTGTGCCGCGGTCTACTCACCTTGTGCGTCTTTTGGGTGCTGCCCCCTTTTTTCGCACAGTCTGTGTTTGCGAGGTGAGGCAAGGAGAGGAGAGGAGAGGCAAGTTGAAGAGAGTAAAGGAGGAGAGAGGAAAGGCAAGGAGAGGAGAGGCAAAAAGAGGAGAGGAGAGGAGAAGAGGGGTGAGGAGAGGAGAGGAGTAAAGGAGAGGAGGAGAGGCGAGGAGAGGAGAGGAGAGGAGAGGCAAGTTGAAGAGAGTAAAGGAGGAGAGAGGAGAGGCAAGGAGAGGAGAAGCAAAAAGAGGAGAGGAGAGGAGGCGAGGAGAGGAGAGGAGAAGAGAGGAGAGGAGGTGAGGAGAGGCAAGGTGAAGAGAGGAGAGGAGAGGAGAGGAAAGGAGAGGTGAGGAGAGGCAAAAAGAGGAAAGGAGAGGTGAGGTGAAGAGAGGAGAGGAGGCGAGGAGAGGAGAGGCAAGGTGAAGAGAGGAGAGGAGAGGTGAGGTGAAGAGAGGAGAGGAGGCGAGAGGTGAGGAGAGGCAAAAAGAGGAGAGGAGAGGAGAGGAGAGGAGAGGAGAGGAGAGGAGAGGAGAGGAGAGGAGAGGAGAGGAGAGGAGAGGAGAGGAGAGGAGAGGAGAGGAGAGGAGAGGAGAGGAGAGGAGAGGAAAGGAGAGGTGAGGAGAGGCAAAAAGAGGAAAGGAGAGGTGAGGTGAAGAGAGGAGAGTTTTTTCAGAAACGCTCCTCTGAGACTTTCCTTGTTTAGCTGCATCCAAATCAATCAAACCTTACAAAGCATATGTTCTCTCTCCATCCGCTCAGACAATCCATCCCTCTCTCTGTCCTCCACACCTCCCCCTCCTCTCTCTTTCCCCCAGGTGTACGGAGTTACCAAAGCAACCAGCAAAGCCACCTGTGGCCCAGAGAGGAGTGCAGTGCCTAATTGAAGGGCAGTGCCAGCAATCTCCATGGTAGTGGAAGTAAACAACACAAGCGAATGCATCGCCATGGCGATGAACTCTGACCCAGAGCAGCCAGGGGTTGTAAATGAGGTTGGTTCACCTGCATGGCTGTTATGAAAGACTTATGAAACTCACACAGGTAAAGGTCAAATCCCCCCCGGCATACATTTCATTAATCATTTGCCATACCCTCCCTGACTTTCCCTCTGTCCTTGGTAATACGTAGCACCACACGTCACGTGAGTGGCCATTTGCCGAGCAGAGGGGCAGGGTACGAGGGGGAGCGAGGGATTGAAATGGAATGCACTTGCCCTTATGAAGACAATTAGTCAATCATGCAGATGGTACCGCAGTCTCACGTCCACATCACAAGGAACACAGCTACTTCCACCGAGCAAACAGACTACTGATCTCATGAGCATACTTATTACACGCATATACACTGCTGCTACTTACACTGTAGAATAATTTTTTTTTATGTATCCTCTGTTTTTTTACCTTTAAAAAAATATATATATACCTTGTATTGTATAGTTTGTATAGATCGTTGTGTATTGTTGTTTCCAAATCTACTACGGTCGAGGAGCCGGGAAAAACAAGTATCTCACGTTTTTTCTGAATGTATGTACATTTAAAAAAAGCTGTGACAATAAAATAATCTCACCTCACCTAATTAGGTTTTTACTCAACATAAATTAACATCACATTTAATTATTTCCTTCTGAATATGTTTGTTTTGTAGCAAGTAGTTTCATTGTTGCAGCCATCTTTAGCGATACAGATTTCTCCATTCAAAACTCCCTGAATGCTCAGTCTCCTCATTATATAGAGCCTCTGGTTCCTAATGAAACGTTGCCAGGGAGAGAGGACAGAGTGATTAAGATAAGAGAGGAAGGGAGCGGCCGGGTAGCGCAGCGGACTAAGCGTCTGTCTACCACCACAGAGACAGTGGGATCGAATCCAGCTGTGGTGCCTCCGGCTTGGCCGACCGTCCATACTAACACAATTGGCAGTGTTAGCGGGTGGGAAACCCGGCGAGGGTGGGTCCTGGTCGTTGTAAACAGCGACTCCTACAGTTCGGTCGGGGCGCCTGCACAGCGAGGGAAGGATCTAAGAGAGGTAGTGTGACCTTCCACACGTTACACTCTCCCAGTGAGAGTCCGCGCTGCCAGGTGAAAAGAAGAGGTGGGCTGGGTACACATGTGTCGGAGGAAGCATGTGATAGTCTCCGCCCTCCCGGACCGACGGTAGGGGGTAGAAGTGCGCAACGACCAGGAAGGGGATTGGGAATTGGCATAACGACTAACATTGGGATGGGAGAAAAACAGAAAAAAGGAGGAAAAAGATAATTAAAAAAAAAAAGATAAGAGAGGAAGGAGGAGAGAGAGAGAGAGAGAGAGAGAGAGAGAGAGAGAGAGAGAGAGAGAGAGAGAGAGAGAGAGAGAGAGAGAGAGAGAGAGAGAGAGAGAGAGAGAGAGAGAGAGAGAGAGAGAGAGAGAGAGAGAGAGAGAGAGAGAGAGAGAGAGAGAACACCCCATTATTGTGATTGATTGAAAAACAGATTGCAGAATGGGTACAATACAGTACGGCTCAATACACACAATTGTTAAGGGGATGCAGACCAGAGAAAGACTTACATCAGGGTCCCGGTCCCCCATTTTCAATTCATCATAACATATATGACATACATGACATACAGATAGACAGTACTGATGGTGGTGGAGAACGAGAGAAGGAACACGTCATGGATTGTCACACAGTGTGCTGAGGTAGATATGGCTGAAACAAAGTTACCATGACCCCAGACTAGAGTAAACAAAGGTGCTCCTGAGAATCATCATCATCATCATCAACCTTTATTTATACTCGAAAAGACAATCGAGGTCGCCCTCATCTTCAATGTCGTCGAGACTTTACAGACATTTCAATGCACACATTTCTACAATGTCATGTGTATTTTAATTTTAAATGTCCCTAAAATGAATAACAATTTGTATAACTATGGTTTTTCCACCAAATTGTCCAATAGACTACTTGACAGAATCTCTACATCTTTACATCTACATTGAGAATGCGAGGCTATTATGCAAATTGGCACAAGCACACACTGATATTTACCAGGAATTCCAAGTCAGCAGCAATATATTCCTTCAAGACATGTCAATACCTGCTCAGCTTTCTGTGTCTCCTGAAGCTAAGTCACCACACATTGGACTATGAAAGGTTCTATCTATTAGTGACATCACACATGCAACTCAGATTTCAGGGAAGTAGAGAGAAGCTCTCTCTCTCCGGGGGAAGAGGTTCTGCACCAATAACAATCTGTATAGTCAGTGTGATGCCTCCAAGAGGAGTTAGGTTTTTTTTGAGTGAAGGGGACCTTTAAAAGGTTGGTATTAGCCGTAGGAATTACCGGAGATGTCTTGATACAATATTAACATGATACTTGGACCACAATATGATAACATTGTGATTATTAACGCTCTGCAAGTACTGTTATTTGACTCTGTGATATATAGCCGTTGATCACAGTTTTTCTAAAGAGGTGAAATCGTATCCCTTAGAATGAAATGTCACAATCAATTAAAAAGCCAGGGATGAATTACTAGATGATACAGGACTTGCTGCAAAGTAAGCATATTTTTTCCACTTTCAAGAACATCTTTTGGCAGATTATGGTGCAGCCTTTTCAACTATGACTTGGGGAGATTCCATAATGGCTGACAGGTTTGTTTCAGGTGGGTCTCGTAAAGTGCTTGAACCTTTATTTACTCAGGGTAGATTTGTTTTTTCAGCAATGTGTGTGGGGACGGGTGTGGTTTGAGTGTCGCCTGCAGAGGGAGGATCAGGAGTGACTAAAAGCCAAAGCAGCGCGAGGGGTGCATTAATTGACATAGGTGCCACTGGTCTGTGTAATTAACCCCCTCCCTCCTATTTCACAGTGAGACTGGGACTGAAGACTCACACACACACGCTGACTCAGGACACACAGAGCGAGAGCACACGGCTCATTGGCATTAGACAGCCAGCCCTGACATTTGGGCACTTAAAAAGAGCTAATCATGATCAAAGACCATCGCTGCCGATTCAGGCAAGCCAAGCTGGGGCCCACCACTGACCATCACTTCTCCTACAGCCGAGAGCTGAAGGATGCAGAAAATGTGGGCTGCAACCAGGTACCTCAACTTCAGCACAGGTGGTAGAGCGGGTGGTCCTGGAACGCTTCGTCGAGGGGCTCTCAGGCGGGACTGAAGATTGGGTGGGCTGTGACCGGCCGGCGGACTTGGAGACGGCTGTAACCCTGGCCGAAGACCACCTCTCCCTCCAAGCAGGGAGGAACGGCCACCAGCCCCAACCACCAGGCCTGTACCATTCCCTCAGAGAAAACAATTGGCTGCACCCCCTCTCATTCCTCAACTCCTGGCCCGTCTCTCCCCTCCAGGTGCCAGTCTCAGTTCCCGCTGCTTCTGACCCACAGGGGGAACCTCAGACGCCAGGACGCGTGAACACTTTAGGCAACCAACATGCGCTTCCGCGTTTCTCTGATTGGCAGAGCGCCTTCCGCGTTTCTCTGATTGGCCGAGCGCGGCTCCCCCTTAAGCTCCAGGAGAGAGGAGAGAGGCTGAAAACCCGCAGTTCTTGCCCGACTGATGGGAGCCGAATCCCGGATCCGATTTTTCTGATGAATACCCCCAAAACATGGAGGTCCCGAACGCATGGAAGTATTGATTGCGCCGTAACGAATCATTAAAAAATATATACCGTTAACTGGAATATGTTGTGCCTTTACACATATGTTGGATTATGTAATTGGTTTGTCATGACAAACTAATAAAAAAAAAAAAACGCGATTTCCATTCATTGTAAACAATGATGCATAGTCACTGTGTGTTGTTGTAGCCACCGGGTAAATCGCGATTTTTTATTAGTTTGTCATGACAAACCCTTATTATTTTGTGTTTTTTGCCTATATGTATTTGTGTTTCTGTGTACAACGATGGCTGTGTTGATTATTATGTCATGAAATTGGGTCAGATTGGTCATCTTTGATATATATTCAATATATAAAAGGATCATCATTAGAATACCTCTAAAAAAAAGGTTATACACTTTAGCCTGGCAAAAACCTTGGTGTTTTCTTTCTTCCCATTAGGGTTAGGGTTAGGGTGAGGGTTACCCAGACAGAAAGATTAGGAGAAGGTAAAATATCATCCCTGTGCCCGTGCCCACCCCAACACTTGCTCAACAGTCCCCTAACCTAACCCTAACCCCAACCCTAACCCTAACCCCAACCCTAACAAACGGAAATATTTGGAATCTTTGATAGATATGTTGAGTTAGGTTCATAGTGGTATTCATAAAAAAAGAATTGGAACGAAATATTACAAATAAAGTTTTTTATGACCTTGAACGTGATGCAATCTTTTCATGCACTAAGGTGACAACTCTGCTAAATCGTTAGGGGGGCATAAGGGTTAAGGGGGAGCTTAGTATTCCTGCCTCTGAGGAGCGCGTCGCGGCTCATGCGCATGCGCGCGCTCTGCCAATCAGAGAAACGCGGAAGCGCATGTTGGTTGCCTAAAGTGTTCACGCCGCCAGGACAGGAGTGCTGGCAGTGTGGGCGACCTGGTCACTTCCGGAGAGAGTGTCCAGTGATGGACGTCGGCCAAGTGGTCTGGGTTGTCGGCTCGCCAGCCTCCTCCCCTTGTCCGGTAGGGGCGTACAGCATACCGGTAAGAGTACAAGGGCGTACACACCAGGCTCTGCTGGATTCTGGCTGTGCACAGACTATGATCCATCAGAGCCTGGCTCGACCCAGGGCTTTGATAGAGGCATCATGGGTATCAATAAGCGTGTGTGTGTCAGGGAAAATAAAGCAACAAAAGTGGCATTCACCTTGTCTCTGAGTGTACTGAGTTGGTCCGAACCCAAGAAGGCAGCACCCTCACGGCGACACCCTGCTTCACACTCCAGGTTACTTGTTATTGTTTTACTGCATTAATTTGCATTTGTTTAAATTCCTGTTTCATTTGTCATTACCAAAAGCAAAAAATTAAAAAAGGTTTTAAATGGGCTGCTGAAAATGTCTGGCCCATCTACATTTCCTGGTTTTTAAATCTGGCCCAATTGAATTTGTAATTGAATAGCCCTGCCTTAGAGCACAGCCCTCTAGGCCTGGTTCTGAATGGAGGCAATCAGCACGGAAAACAAACCTGTTTACCTTGTTGACAGTGTCATCAGCAGCTCTGTTTGGAGGTAAACCCTCGCACACGCGCGCACACATGCTCACACGCGCACATACACATACATTACACACACACACACACACACACACACGCACTCACCTTACCACTCACTTTAGACACTTTAACACACTTTATATTTATCTATTATAAAAGAGATTTGCACTACATTCATACGTCATTTGCACCTTACCCTAAGTTTTGTACCTCATTTCATTTCTGCATTGTACCTCACTGTTACTCATTTTACTCTGTATTGTATATTGTATATATACATATTGACTGAACATTCCTTTACTTACTTTTTACTTACTTCTTAATAACTTTTTTCTTTTTACTTACTTACTTACTTTTTTTACTGTATGTAGCACACTCTCATGGGCTCATACAGAAACAAGCATTTCATCATAAAGTATTCTGTATTTTATTATGACAAATAATAAACAAACTTGAACTTGAATCTCATACACACACACATTCATACACACACACACACACACACACATTCATACACACATCCATACACACATCCATACACACATACATACACGGTCACACGCACACGCACACACACACACACACATTCATAGTTTCATACACACATCCACACCCACACACACACACATTCATAGTTTCATACACACATCCACACCCACACACACACACACACACACACACGCACACACACACACACACACATGTGCACAGATTGGAAACTATAGCCTCACCCCCTGGGATCAGATCCCAGCAGGCCTTCCTCTCTGGCACACGAACGCTCGGTCTGATGGCAACGCTACAAAGTCCAAGACGTGCTTCAAACCTATTAGTCACACCTGCTGTTTGTCAAAAACCTTGATCTGCAACTGTATTATCACACTGAGGCAAATAGCCAAAGTCAAAACAATAACATAAGATAAGATATTCCTTTTAGACATCATAGCAACATGGGGGAGGGGGGAGGGAAGGTACAGATAATAATAATAATAATAATAATAATAATAATAATAATAATAATAATAATAATAATAATAATAATAATAATAATAATAATAATAATAATAATAATAATAATAATAATAATAATAATAATAATAATAATAATAATAATAATAATAATAATAATAATAATAATAAATAATAATAATAATAATAATAATAATAATAATAATAATAATAAACGTTATTTGTATAGCACCTTTCATACAGAAACTGCAGCTCAAAGTGCTTCACAACAGAAAAAAGACCGGCATAAAATGAGCACATGTAAAGTGCAGACATATAAAATCACAGTTTTTTACATTAGGATCTAACATCCCAACAGGCCACCTTGTTTATGGTTTGATTCAGTTTTAAATAGACAATAATAAAAAGAGTAGGATAAATAGTGCAATAGTTCAGTGCAATAAAATTATAGAATAGATTAAAAAATATATATATTTTACAGTGCAATAAAATAGTTCTGGATTACTGTTTAACAGTTTAAAGTCATCTTTACCTTCTCTGTTTGGTATCAGTTTAAAACTTGACAGTCTTCCCTTACCCTTTGAACCTCCCACCCAGGGCAAACCTCCCTCTCAGGGCGCAGTGCCCTCTCTCAGGGTGCAGTTCTAGGCCTGGGTCTCCTACACAGTTTTAAAGCCTGACAGTCTCTTGTTTGATACCCACACAGTTTAATACCTGACAGTTTTGAACCTGTAATAAAAAGCAATAGACAGAGTAAAATAATACAGTGCAATAATAGAATAGTAGAATAGAATAGATAGTAAAATTATGCAATATAATGGACAGAGTAAAATGGTGCTACAGTACAATCAACAGCAGGGTGTATTAGAAGGCTATGGTGAAGATCGAGGTACGTTTTTAGCTTATTTCTGAAAATATTAAGAGATCTAGCTTCCCTAATGTCCATAGGTAGTGTGTTCCATAACTTTGGTGCATAGTTTGCAAAGGCTGCATCCCTGATTTTCCTTAGACTGTGGCTTGGAACCTTCAATAGACCAGTAGTAGATGATCGCAATGTTCTAGGAGGCACATAGTTGACTGCAATGTAGCTTGGTCCTGTTCCATTTAGTGCTTTGTATATAAGGAGGAGGATCTTGAAATCAATTCTAAATGTTACCGGAAGGCGCCAGTGTAGGTTAGCTAATACTGGACTGATGTGGTCTCTCCTCTTGGTTCTAGTTAGTAGCCTAGCTGCCGTGTTTTTAATGAGTTGGAGTCGTTCTGTGGTTTTTTTTTGGAGGCCAGTGAGGAGTGCATTACAGTAGTCAAGTCGGCTTGAGATAAAGGCATGGATCAGATAGTAGAAGACATGATACAGGTCATAAAACTATAGTACAGTGGCGAATTTCCCCAAGGGGATCAATAAATCGTATCTTAGAAGTAATGACAATATAATTAACTCTGGACATGCGCATATGGGCAACAAGCTTTGCCCTACAATAAATATAGTTACAATATATATAATCTAATAATCTAAATCTAATCTAATATATAATCTAAAAATGCTAAATGCCACAGCCGTGCCCTGCTGTTTGAACCCAGTAATCCTCCTGACACCCGCATATACTGGGTATGTCACCCACTGCAATATACCTTTTCATTGTCAGCCAATAACCGTAATAGCCTATATATATAAAACACTGCTTTGAAAGTGAAACTCCTGCTTCAGAAACCAGTGGGTTTAAATATGTATTCTTTAACCAGCCATTGGGAAGCAGACGGAGAGAAGAGACATCAGGTCTGAGAGACAGAAGTAACTAATAACAGTTTGTTGACATAATAGTACCTAAAGCAGTCAGGGAGAATGCTTCCCCTCCCTCTCCCTCCAAAATCCATGTTCATAATATCTGAGCTGCAGCCGGACACCCCATGATCCCCTTGGGATACGTAGCTCTCTGCTTCTAGGTGATTTGTGGTATGTTCCACCACATTGTTCTGCAAGATAAAGGCCTAACTGAGACAGAGGTAAGTACACACAGTATCTATTTCAGGCAGGGGGGGGGGGGGGTGAGGGAACTGCCCTTTGGTTCAACTGGCAGACATGCAGGTTTCCTCAGGGGGACATGGGATCCCACTTGTTGCACGAATGCCACAAATTGCACCTGGCCTGGAAATCCAAATGTGGATAAAAGGATCAATATAATGGCAAGATAGTTGAACCAAGCCACAATACAACCGAATGATGAACGCTCTACGAAGGTAGTTTGGATAAATCAGATTCCAGATGGTTATAACTTGAGACGTGGATGGGAGGGGCAGATCCAATAGAAAAAGCCTGAAATCCTAGGAGGGAAAACCCTCAAATATCACATCTCAGAATAATGAAAAGGAGTATAATGGTAATGAAACAGAGTATAATGGTAATGAAACGGAGTATAATGGTAATGAAACGGAGTATAATGAAAAGGAGTATAATAAAAAGGAGTATAATGAAAAGGAGTATAATGAAAAGGAGTATAATAAAAAGGAGTATAATGCAAAGAAGTATAATGAAAAGGAGTATAATGAAAAGGAGTATAATGAAAATGAGTATAATGAAAAGGAGTATAATGAAAAGGAGTATAATGAAAAGGAGTATAATGGTAATGCTGCAACAACCAACAGGTTCAGTCTGTCGCCCCCGGTGACGCCCGTGAGGGAGCAGCGTGAGGGAGCAGCGTGAGGGAGCACCGTGAGGGAGCAGCGTGAGGGAGCAGCGTGAGGGAGCAGCGTGAGGGAGCAGCGTGAGGGAGCAGCGTGAGGGAGCAGCGTGAGGGAGCACCGTGAGGGAGCACCGTGAGGGAGCACCGTGAGGGAGCACCGTGAGGGAGCACCGTGTGGGAGCACCGTGAGGGAGCACCGTGAGGGAGCACCGTGAGGGAGCACCATGAGGGAGCACCATGAGGGAGCACCATGTGGGAGCAGCGCGAGGGAGCACCGTGAGGGAGCACCGTGAGGGAGCACCGTGAGGGAGCAGCGTGAGAGGGAGCACCATGAGGGAGCACCATGAGGGAGCAGTGTGAGGGAGCACCATGAGGGAGCAGTGTGAGGGAGCACCGTGAGGGAGCACCGTGAGGGAGCACCATGAGGGAGCCAGTTGTGGGACCAGTTTGACCAAATATAGATCCATTATGGTGCTATAGTACAAATTGGGCCCCAATTAACATAATTTCTATGTGTAAAAGGTTGGAAGTTGCTCAGATGTGTACCATAATTAGCTTGTGTAATGAACTCCAACTGTATCCACAGACTTGCTATAATCTAAATGAGTTTGATTGTTTGTTTGTTTTTTCTGTTGCCTACACATTTTTGTACGTGTGTATTTTGCTTCAGAGGATCGGAATGCAAATTGTACATCATAGATTATCCCAGAGGCTCTCAGAGCACAAAAGCCTGAATGCATTATGTATGTAAAAAGTCTGCTCTGATGCTTAAAGACATAATATGTAACATTTCCGCATTAAAATGTCTAAAAATGATTAGACCCACCTATGTTATTACATTATTCAACATGCAAAGTTCAAACCCAGAGAAATATGTAATTTCAATCAAAGGGTGCGACCAATGGCGTCATATCCCCTTTACCTCCTCTAGTTGCTATAACTTCCGGAAAAACATGTGAAACACCAGATGATACGTCAGAGAGTGAGGAAGGAACTAAGCTAGCAAGGTAACGTTTACCAGTCTCTGTGATGGAGCACAATTATTCATTGCCGTTAGCTGCATATCCTGTCGCCGAAGCTGTCCCTGTAAAGCGTGAATGTACGGGTGAACAAAACTATCCAAGAAGAGAGAGGTCAAACAACCAAACGACCCAAGAAGAGTATTGGACAAGAAGAGAAAGGTCAAACAACCAAACAACCCAAGAAGAGAGAGGTCAAATAACAAAACGACCCAAGAAGAGTATTGGACAAGAGAGAGGTAAAACCAGGGTAAATATTTGTTACAAAGGGTCAGATTAAACCGAATATATATATTTATTGCCTGAGATCCCATGTATAATATTTGTATATCGTTTGATATCCCTTGTATATTCTTTGTACATATATACGGAATATCCCTTTAGTCTACAGGACAGACCATAATATTCGTTCTCCTATTGGAAGCGATCCCCTGGCGCCAGTGCCTTACCCCCTCGAGCTGACTTGAAAGCTACCGACATGACTTGTCTTAACATGCCCGCTTCTGCCCATGAATACGGCTACCAAAATACGAACGGCACTATTTGTCCACCGTACGTATAAATATGACCAGCAAATACAGAACTTCCTTTTCAGTTCGCCTTCAGTTCAGTCTGGTTCAGTTACCAAGTAAAGCCTTACCCACTACGCAACGTGTGGTACAGCAGGGCTCGCATTGCCCCAAGATAGAGTCTCGTGTTATCCTAGTACGTTGGTTTAACGTATCGTTCGCTATTTATTAGTAAACCTTCATTACGAGTCAAAGACCACGTGAAGTGAGTAATTGTGCGTCTACATAGAGCACTTATTCTGCGTGCTAATAAGGATAGTAACGTCAAGTTCAACCGTGCACTACCGCGCACCACGGAGGATTTACACCCCGCCAGCAGTGCCACTTTCCGGCAAGGATTATTATTCTTCATTGCTTTGACCAAGCTGCTGGAGCAGAGAACCGCCTACCCCGCTGCTACTGTGGGATCTACACCTGCCCGTGAAGACATCACTCAAGCCCGTCTCTGTCGTACCAGAGACTCCACGGCTTCCACCTTTCATCTGCGCGGAGCGCACCCTGGGATTACCACTGCTTTCCCCGCGGACTCAGGGAGTAATACACCGTCTCCAGGTGCTTTGCTGAAGCTCCGTGGACCATTGACTTTCATAGAGTATTGCCCCCCCCTGCTGGCTTACAACCGGTAGTACACCCCCCCTTCCCAGAATATCCCTAGATCTAATTACTTAATATTCATTATTGATTTGCCTGCACATTCTTTGCCTTATAAGCGCATCTAAAGTGAACAAAGTATATAATGTAATACTATTTTGATGTAATAAATATTCTAAATGAGTATTTGAGTGGAAACCTGTTATTGTGGAAGTGTTGTCATCTAATATACCTTTGTACGGTATTGGCCAGTAATGTACAAGACGGTAGTGATTTAATGATATCAATACTTGATTAATACAGTCAGGGAATTGTACCCCTCAGTTACAATTGGTCCTTCGAGCCGGAGAATAATTAGCGTAATATTAATATAATATTAATATTGACATGGCCGATGACGAACACTCCACAAACGGTTCTCCTAAGCTAGATCGCCCGCAGCGCAGACGGCAGCCACCTCCCTATCTAGAGGCATACTCTGTCAGTCCAATACCTAGCTTTAAAGGGAAATTAAACGCGGAAAAAGTAGAAAGTAAAATTATGTCCGACCCTAACAACCAGGCTACCCCGACCACAGAGGCCCTAGTGGGTTCTAATGTAACTGACCAAGCTCACGGTGGGGACCAGGAGGGAACTGACACGACTTTACCCCCAGACAATACCGAAGAAATAGTCCCCGATCAGCTCCGGGAGGAAGACAACCCTAAAGAGACGCGCACCCAGGAGACGGATCTCCTCGGTACGCAACAGGAGAACGGATCTCCAACAAGTACTGCCGGGAGCCGATCGCCCCAAACGGTGTCTTCCCCCAGCGAGGCGGACAAGATGCTGGCGCAAGCACTCATCGCCACCCTGGCAGCCTCCACCGAACGCGATCGACTTCAAGCGCAACAGACGTGCGAGCGCGAACACTTTGCAGGCGAGCGAGAGCGCTTCCAGGCGCAACAAAGGAGTGAAGACGACCGAATAAGACTGGAGACCAGACGCCTCCAGACAGAAGAGAACATTGAGAGAAGCCGCGCCGACGTCGCAAATGCACAGCTCCACGCCGCCCACGCCAGCGCCAATGCCCAGCGCGACGTCGCCAACGCACAGCGCGACGCTGCCCAGGCCAGCGCCAATGCGCAGCGCGACATCGCCAATGCCCAGCGCGAGGCAGAGCGCGACCGGCTGCAGGCGGAGCTGATGGACAAACTGGTTGCCATGGCGACACCCCCTCACTCCGCACGGAGCTCCCAGAGATCGTCAAGACATGGGTCTAGGACACATTCCCCTACCCGACGAAGCGACCCGGGACCCCGCCTACAGGAGGATCCTGTCCACGTCTCCGAACCCCCTCCCCGGCCGGTCCATACGAGACCCAGCAACCGGGAAGAACCGGACCACGCCGAGAGACTGAACAGAAGACTCCAGGTCCTAGCAGAGGGAGAGGAGGAGGAGGAGGAGGAGTGTCAAGCCGACCAGCAGCAACGTGCTCTGGCCCAGGAGGCCCAGTACAGCCCCGACCAGCAGCAACATACTCAGGACCAGGAGGTCCAGTACAGCCCAGAAGTCAGCCCCGAGGCCCTGCGCTACAAACCCCCGACTCAACTCACGGGTGAGTTTGACGCACCGTCAGCCCCGAGGAACAGCACCTGGGTACCCGACCTTCGGTACCCACCAAGTACCAGCCCAAGACGACACGCAAGAGGAGACTCGCCTAGGAGGCCTCTCCCCCAACGCTCACCGATGTGCCAGTCATCCATGACATCATACATTGGCACACCGACGTTTCAAGACTTCACCCATGAGAATCGAGCACAGTATACGGAGCTCCGGATGTGCTTAGAGACAATGATGGTGGATGTCGCTGATGAACGCCACAAGTATGCAATATTACTGCAGCACCTGAAAGTGCCCCGGGCGCACAATATAGCGCTAGCCTACGCCACCTCTACGACCCCATACACCGCGGCTCTAGCAGCGCTGGACCAGAGATATGGACGTATATGGGATTACGTAATAGAAGAGATAAGGCATATTGACCGCTTACCCCCAGCAACAGACAATCGCTCACTAGACGACCTGTCTATAAAAGTACAGTCCCTGGTAGGGATGCTGGGAGCGCAACGAGAAAAGGGTATGCACGAGCTATACGCCAACTCTAACGTCGAGAGGATTTTAGAGAAGCTGCCGCCCGCCAGACAGGAGCGCTTCAGGCGGCAGAGAGACCACCGTGATCCTAACGGTCCAGAACCATCCCTCCTAGACTTGGCCGACTTCCTGGCGAGAGAAGTCAGCAGCCTACGATTGGATACGTTCGTGCGGAGCACACCAAGCTCCAGAGAGGGACCTAGGAGAGTAAACGATGGCCGAAGATCGGTGACTGTTATGCACCAAGCCGAATCAGTACCGCCGCACCAGAACCACAACACCCCCTCGACGAAAGAGGACCAGTGGAAGATTGAGTGCCAGTACTGTGAGGGAGAACATCGGCTCTATCAGTGCGAAGATTTCAAGAAGCTGACCACGGATGATGTGAGCCAGTGGGTCAAGGACCACCGCCGCTGCTTCCGCTGCGCGCGCAGCCACCTAGCAGCTGAGTGCCGCTTGAAAAAGAAGTGCAGCAGGTGCGGTGGCACCCACCTGGAGGTCCTGCATGACATCAACAAGCGTCAGCCAGGACAACCGAGTGGGCCCGTCGCGGTGATGTACCATGCCGAGGCGGTGGCACCAGAACCAAAGTTCCACCAGACCGCTCCCTGGTGTCCCGACTGCTACGGCAGACACTGGGAGTCAAGGTGCGACTCGCACCATATAGAGTCTACGTCACCACCCGAGACAGGAGTGCTCCACATAGACCCCCAGCATAGCGGGACCCCCCGTGTGCTCCTCAAAGTGGTCAGGGTGCTCCTGAGCCACGAGGACAAAGTCATGGACACTTACGCCGTCCTTGATGACGGGTCAGAGAAGACCCTTCTGCTCGCGTCCGCTGCGGCCCAGCTGGGACTGCGGGGGAGCGAGAACCAAATGACGATTCGGACAATAAGAAGAGATTTAAAGACGATAAAGGGCGAGAATGTCTCCTTCACTATCGCAGCAAGCGGGCAGCCAGAGCGACGGTATAGGATTACAAATGCTTTCACCAGCCAAGAAATAGGACTATCACAGTACACCTACCCCATCCCACAGCTGATGGACAAATATGTGCACCTGCGTCAACTACCTATCCCGCTCATAGACGGCGCCACCCCGACCCTGCTGATAGGCTCCGACCATGCAGACCTCATCGTCCCGATAGACCGGGTCCATACCGGAACCCGAGGCTGTCCTGCAGCAGTCGAGACCCGCCTAGGGTGGACACTACAAGGCCCCCTCGCTAAATCTCTCAACCGAACAGCAGCCACTAGCTGCCTCCACTCCAGAGCGACAGAAGAAGACACCGGCCTCTCCCCCGTACAGCAGAGGCTATTGACATTAAGCGAGAGGCCCGTGAGAGAACCGTGGGCACCAGAGGGAGTTCGGAACTCCACCCCCCTCAGCTGCGCTTCAGACGTAGCTGACCTCGAACCCAGCACCCCAAGCGACTCCTTGACGGGGCGGCCGGGACCGGCCCCTCCTCACACGGGGTACAGAGCGAACAAGAGAAACAGACGGAGGAGGAGAAAGCACAGCCAAGCACAGATCAAAGCAGTTTCAGGCCCGCTTCCTCCTAAGCCCCCCTTCATCCCGTCCAGTCGTCATGACCATAGACCAGTCACCACCCCGAGCTGCGTGGCCGGCCGGCCGCGTAAGCAAAGTGACCACTGGTGCCGACGGAAAGGTCAGAGTGGCAGAAGTGCTCGGCCAAGGGCGGATCTACAACCGACCCGTGGCGAGGCTGATAGAGTCGCCAAGGCTCCCCGACTCGCCTAATGACGACCATGACCCCTGACTTTGTGAACTGCCCGACCCCTCACAGACATTGAGTAGTGGACAGTGCGGTTAATCTGTCTCTGTTTAGCTAATTAGGTGGGACTAATTAGGGGGCGGCTGTTACAAAGGGTCAGATTAAACCGAATATATATATTTATTGCCTGAGATCCCATGTATAATATTTGTATATCGTTTGATATCCCTTGTATATTCTTTGTACATATATACGGAATATCCCTTTAGTCTACAGGACAGACCATAATATTCGTTCTCCTATTGGAAGCGATCCCCTGGCGCCAGTGCCTTACCCCCTCGAGCTGACTTGAAAGCTACCGACATGACTTGTCTTAACATGCCTGCTTCTGCCCATGAATACGGCTACCAAAATACGAACGGCACTATTTGTCCACCGTACGTATAAATATGACCAGCAAATACAGAACTTCCTTTTCAGTTCGCCTTCAGTTCAGTCTGGTTCAGTTACCAAGTAAAGCCTTACCCACTACGCAACGTGTGGTACAGCAGGGCTCGCATTGCCCCAAGATAGAGTCTCGTGTTATCCTAGTACGTTGGTTTAACGTATCGTTCGCTATTTATTAGTAAACCTTCATTACGAGTCAAAGACCACGTGAAGTGAGTAATTGTGCGTCTACATAGAGCACTTATTCTGCGTGCTAATAAGGATAGTAACGTCAAGTTCAACCGTGCACTACCGCACACCACGGAGGATTTACACCCCGCCAGCAGTGCCACTTTCCGGCAAGGATTATTATTCTTCATTGCTTTGACCAAGCTGCTGGAGCAGAGAACCGCCTACCCCGCTGCTACTGTGGGATCTACACCTGCCCGTGAAGACATCACTCAAGCCCGTCTCTGTCGTACCAGAGACTCCACGGCTTCCACCTTTCATCTGCGCGGAGCGCACCCTGGGATTACCACTGCTTTCCCCGCGGACTCAGGGAGTAATACACCGTCTCCAGGTGCTTTGCTGAAGCTCCGTGGACCATTGACTTTCATAGAGTATTGCCCCCCCCTGCTGGCTTACAACCGGTAGTACACCCCCCCTTCCCAGAATATCCCTAGATCTAATTACTTAATATTCATTATTGATTTGCCTGCACATTCTTTGCCTTATAAGCGCATCTAAAGTGAACAAAGTATATAATGTAATACTATTTTGATGTAATAAATATTCTAAATTAGTATTTGAGTGGAAACCTGTTATTGTGGAAGTGTTGTCATCTAATATACCTTTGTACGGTATTGGCCAGTAATGTACAAGACGGTAGTGATTTAATGATATCAATACTTGATTAATACAGTCAGGGAATTGTACCCCTCAGTTACAATATTGATGTGGCATTACAAGATGGAGAGAGCGTTGTGAGGAGCTGTGTGTTTGTGGGGGACGGGGGGGGGGTCTCATTGTTAAACTGTGGTTAACAACATCATAATTGTTATCTGCATACATACATACATACACCACACACACACACACACACACACACACACACCGTCTTTCAAATTCACATTTTATGACCAACATAAAGATTGTCCAAAAGTCAAATTCTGCTGATAAGACTTATCAGCTAATAAAGCAACAGAAGAGGAGAGGAGGAGAGGAGATGAGAGGAGAGGAGGGGAGAGGAGGAGAGGAGGAGAGGAGAGGAGGAGAGGAGGACAGGAGAGGAGGAGAGGAGGACAGGAGAGGAGGAGAGGAGGACAGGAGAGGAGGAGAGTGAATACAACCAAACAACCTTAATGTTGTATCTAAACACCCATGCATGCATGGGCATGCATTGCACACACACACACGCACACACACACGCACACACACACACACACACACACACACACACACACAAGCCATGTAAATGTCAACTCCGGCACCAAGAGATTTATGCAAACTCTCTCTCACACACATACATACATACATACATACATACATACATACATACATACATACATACATACATACATACATACATACATACATACATACATACATACATGGAGAAAACTTGTGTGAATATTCCTCCAAGAAGTGACAGAAAGCTTCCGGTTTCCCTCAAATGTACTGTTGATATATCATACAGGACATAATATACAGGACAGACCGGTTTCTCACACACACACGCACACACACGCACACACACACACACACACACACACACACACACACACACACACACACACACACACACACACACACACACACACACACACACACACACACACACACACACACACACACACACACACACACACACACACACACACACACACACACACACACACACACACACACACACACACACACACACACACACACACACTTTCTGATACATTGGAGGTATTTTTCCCCCTTGAGTGAGGGTGTTTTGTTAAGTGATTTTGTAATAGCCTATGTGAATTCATGTAGGTCCATGTAGTCTTTAGTGGGTTGAACATGGGGGGGGGGGGGGGGGGGGGCTTTAAACCCATTCAATACCCATGATTATAGCTATACATTTCATGTGTGTCAATTTGAAAAATAAATATTTCTTTCTTGATTCCTGAAAAGCTGGTGTTTGGAGTTACTTGTTTTTTGTGTAACAGGATGTTTTATTCCTACCTTTGAGATACCATCACATCCTAATCTATTTGTCATGAAAGAGCACCTCTCTCTCTCTCCCTCTCTCCCGCTCTCTCTCTCTCTCTCTCTCTCTCTCTCTGGCGGTGACAGAACGAGAGAGTGAAGCAAGTACAATTTACTCGCATAGGGCTATAGTTTTGCTAATATCAAACCATACCAGCATCTCCAAAACATGATATCCTCCTACACAGTAGACCTAGGCTATAGAGAATGCCTGAGCACTATATATTGGCAATAGAAAACTCACTATTTAAGTTATACATATAGCTATACTTGGCTGGCGTAGGGTAGCAGAATCTAAACCTATGTTGATGGATCTCAATAATTGTCTGTAATTTCAAGGTGTCCGAAATACAGTCCTAGACAACATGGAACCACAAACCCGGCCGAGAAGAAGATTTCCGTTTTTTTTTTGTATATGCCTTAAATTGTTTAGTTTATGTTCCTTAGTTGAGCTTCGTTTGTAGAAGGAATGTGTCTATTATCCAGTAGGCTGTCTGATGTATCACCTGAAGTATTTGCCCTACCTGTGCCTCCTCGTCGGCGCCGCCGCTGTCTCTGTCCAGCTCGCCGATGTAATATTGTTCCATCCACCGCCGCGCGTTGGCAGAGTGCCGGTGAGGGGGGCCCTCCATCTCCCCGCTGACGTCCCTCCCTGAGCGGCGCAGGAGCAGCGCCTCCCCGCCCGGGTGCCTCCGGAGGAACCCGGTCACATCGTACACCCTGGTCCCCAACAAGACCCAGCAGGAGTCCTTGGTGCCGCAGTGTCCAGCCACCTCTTTCTCCGAGAAGAAACGCGGAGGAGACATCGATGGAGACATCTGTGTGTGTGGTGGAGACGTACAGGTGTCTCAGCCTGAACCGAAGACTAGACGAGTCGACGACTGACCGCGAACTAAACTTTTGTTGTTGACAAAAGACAATCGATGTCTGTGAGGCCGACCACATCAGCTCATTAGCATAGTCACGCATTATTCATGAGCCGAGAGAGAGAGAGA
>NC_140170.1:44729430-44879754 GCF_963971535.1 Notolepis coatsorum | reverse complement strand
GAGAGAGAGAGAGAGAGAGAGAGAGAGAGAGCGACTTTACTCACCAGGTGCCGGGGGGACGGAGGCTACAGTAGGGGGTGACCCGGGTGACAAAAAGAAAAAAAGGACGATTAAAATAAAAACAAGTGACAAAAGTTAGAGCTACTTTTTGGTAGTTTTTTTGTGTACAATTTTAACTAACCGCTTATGCGAATGGGGTAGCCTATAGCCTACTACTATAAACTAAAGTAAAAAACATAATATACTCGTAGTCTACAGTTCAAAGTTTCATAAATCTCTACTGAACAACAGTTGTATCTGAGGAGTGAATGAATGAATGAAAACTTGAATGAAAACTTTATTAACAGATTGCAGAATGGGTACAGTACAGTACGGCTCAATACACACAATTGTTAAGGGGATGCAGACCAGAGAAAGACTTTCGTCTTGTTTACATCATGGGAGCTGTCAACATAGTCACACATCGGTCTATATCTTAATATATAATAGGGAGCGTTCAGTGATGCCTCTGTCTGTTTTGATTGATTGATTGAAAACTTTATTAACAGATTGCAGAATGGGTACAGTACAGTAGAGTACAGTACAGTACAGTACAGCTCAATACATACAATGTCCAGGCTAAAGCCAAAGCGCCAACAGAAAATGAAAAAAGAGAATATGTCGATTCCTTGTTATTAGAGGTTATTAGAGTAATTGGGTAAACAACTTTGTAACAAGTTTCAAGTTTCAAGTTTCTTTAATAGTTGTCATACAGAAGTACAGAATACTTTTATACAAAATGCTTCTTACTGTTACGCTCCAGAGACTGTGCAAGACAAGATAAGTATGAAATAAAATAACATAGTATAGCATGTAAATTAGAAGTAAAAAAATGAGGTCACAGTGTTCAATATAGACATATGTACAATGTTCGATGCAGAGTAGACGTAACTGAGTTACCATATAATATACAATACTGTGTAGTGTACTAATATACAATACTATATAGTGCAAGGCAGAATAGGATGAGGTGCAATTTAGGTACAATTTACAGTAGGTGTACGAGTTGTAGTGCAAATCCTTTATCAATAAATATAAAGTGTGTTTGTGTGGTCTAAAGTGTGGAGAGTGGGTGCTGCAGTGTGTTGTTTGGAATCATTGTGCGCTGCTATACCTGCCCATCTGTCATCACGCTCCTTCTGTCAGGGGCCACGGAGCTCACATCCAAATAAATGCTCAGAAGGCCAATTAATCCATCGAAGGCCTTTAATTAGGGATGTCCGATATTATCGGCCTACCGATATTAACGGCGGATATTGGCATAAAAATGTGATATCGTAAAATATTGGTATCGGTTTAAAAAATATATATATATATTTTATTTTAATTTTTTTTACATTTATTTAACCTTTATTTACCCAGGCAAGCAAGTAAGAACAAATTATTATTTTATTTATTGTCAAAGTATGCATAATGTTGTGTTAATTACACGACAAGAGATATGTAATGTTAATTACCTGAAATTATTCTGTTTTTGGGGGGGGGGGGGGGGAACCCTGCATTTATCGGTATCGGTTGATATCGGTATCGGAAATTAAGAGTTGGACAATATCGGTATATCGGTATCGGTAAAAAAGCCAATATCGAGCATCCCTACGGTACCTTTAATCCATCGACATGTTTCTTATTAAACTATGTGTCGGGACTCGGGAACCAAATTGGCCTGCTTCTTGTGATAATGATAGCAGGCCAAAAACAAAAACAGAATAATTTCAGGTAATTAAGATTACATATTTCTTGTCGTGTAATTAACACAACATTATGCATACTTTGACAATAAATAAAATAATAATTTGTTCTTACTTGCTTGCCTGGGTAAATAAAGGTTAAATAAATGTAAAAAAAAAAAAAAAAAAATCTTTTAACCGATACCGATATTTTCCGATATCACATTTGCCAATATCGGCCGATAATATCGGTAGGCCGATAATATCGGACATCCCTAGTATTAACACATTATTTGTGCAAGTGCGTCTCCGCCCGTGCGTTGCTAAGTGTTGCACCAAATGTACCTGGGCGCTTAAAGGAAAACGCCAACATTTTGGGAAATTTGCTTATTTGCCATCTTCCCTGGAGTTAGACCAGGGGCGTATGGCAAGGTATGGCACTCGCCATACTTGGCAAATAAAATTTAAAAATAAAAATAAAATAGATTTTTTTTGTATTACAATTTTTTATGTTGATTTAGAATTCGAATGTCAACATTATGAACGAAGGTTCGAACTATTCGGTACAGCACTAGCATGTTTTGATATTGTCAATTATCTCACTTTTACTAGGTGACTTTTACTGTGACTAACTGAAATATGCCCAAAAAAAAGGAAAATGGACATAGGGACGTTTTTTAATCAAAGGGCAGCAGAGGCAAGTGATACAGGGACCAGGTAAGGTCTGGCTTAGTGATTATAACAGTGCAGTTCAGCATTCAGTAACCCATACTTTTTGTGAATGTGTTTTCACACACCTCAAACAGTACCTAAGGAAAATTGCTCAATTGCAAGAAAAGTAATAGACAGTTATGATATTACATTCTGCATAATTCGTATGCAAATATTGTGGTTCCTGCTTTAGTCTGTTGACACATTCTATACTAAAAATGCTTGTGTAGTCCTGTGTCATACCTAAATGTCATATAACTGAATTGTATAGAAACTCACCAAAAGTGACTATTGCACTGCACAACTGATTTGACAAAAAAAATCACCATACCTTGCCTTTTACTGAAGACGCCACGTTGTTAGACAAGAAGATACATACCCTTTTCTTCTCTGTGCGTGCAGTAGGCTTAGGCAGACCTACTTCTGGTGGGTATACTCACTGTAGTACAATAGTATAGAGTCTATAGCGTTTTCATTGGATGGCTGGCTACCACGGGCTAAAAGCTCCCTTTTTGTTTTTTCGGACACAAAGTAAATTTGATTAATACTTATAGCTAGTTTAATACTTAATACTTTAAAATATGTGACCGTCGACTAAAACACACTTCTTCAATAATTAGCTGAAATGATTTTTTTTTTTAAATAAACACTAACCTTCTTACTGTCTTAAACTATCATGCACTCAAACTGCATGCAGCACCCAGTTTCAGCACTGTTTGATGAACACTGTTACTCAGCTGTAAGAGTTGTACACTTCCTGCTGACTTGTCATACAGAACATGTAAGTCACTTTGGATAAAAGCGTCAGCTAAATGACAAATGTAAATGTAAAATGCTAAATCAATTATGAACATCTTGAACATGGTTGTAACTGACTGTAATTGCATGTATATCTGTGTCCACTGGAGGGCGCTGTAGGCGGAGCGTCTACTGTCTACACCAGGTTGGGACTATATAAACCTTGGTTCCCTCCTACTGTTCCTTCTCTCACTTCTGCCCCTCCCAGAGAGGAGATCATGTGTGCTGCTGTATATGAGACAACATGATAAATAAACGCTGCCAGCAGAGCTAGGCCAAAGATAGAATACCATGCCTCTTGTATACATTATTGTCGCCCCATTGCCAAATCTGTTAACAGGTTATGGGCCCAGATCTCGCAGGGGCAAAATAATAAAGGTAGTTAGCTTAGCTGACGTGTAGGCCAGAGTAGCACCGGGAGTACCGCTAGATACTAGGCCAACGGAGCTTAAGCTACACCAACCACCTACCACCAAGAAAGAGGATGGCGACCAAGGGAAGAAGCAAGTGGCCAAATTTAACGGGAAAGCGGAAGGATATGAGCTCTGGGAAGAGCACATGCTATGTTGCATGTACAGCGCGGGACTCAAGGCGGTGATCTTGGCGGCCCCCGCGGGGCCACTGACGGCGGAGGACCAAGCACAAGACGACAAACTAAACGCGGACGCATACTGTGAGTTGGCACCGCTGCTCGACGATACGAGCCTGACATTTCAAATTCAAATGGGACAACCTCCCAAAGTCATACGATCTAAAGGAATTCTAGTGAATGTATTATAGTTATCAACTTAATTACTGCATTTCAACTAGCCTATTCAGAACACCTATAAAAACAACACATCTTGTACAGTCACCCACCCACACAGTGGTCTGCATTAAGATACTATTGTGGGCCCTTCAGAGCCTTGCATTGCACAGGTCCCTCCTATTCTCTCTCTCTCTCTCTCTCTCTCTCTCTCTCTCTCTCTCTCTCTCTCTCTCTCTCTCTCTCTCTCTCTCTCTCTCTCGCTCTCTCTCTCTCTCTCTCTCTCTCTCTCTCTCTCTCTCTCTCTCTCTCTCTCTCTCTCCAGGATGTGTGTGGCTTATTTTCACCCCTGTCTCTCACTTTGTTGTTCATGCCGCCACACAAATAAAAAAATCTCTTTCACAACTCACTCTGATCTATACTTTGATGAATTCTGTTAGAAACCACATGCAGTTATCTGGTAAGGATCCAATACAGACAACTTCAGACTGACCCCAGACCCAGTATGCCCCAAGTCAGATAAGATGTGTACTCCATATTCAGCACAGACTTTTCTGCTTTTCTTCGTATATTTACTGACCTAGAAATGCATTACATGTTTAGGTCACCAACGGCTAATTGACAGATGGACAAGTTACACAGGGGCATGTTTTCATGTTGTATTCTCTCTTGAAAGGAAGATGGGGGCTTTTTGCTCGTCAGAGATGCATGTGTTTGTGGTTTTGATATGCTTAGCAAATGTTTGATGTGATCTGTGGGTCAGTGTTATTTGCAATGGGCTGACATTTCTGTAAACCTAGAGTAGAGTGGAAATTGCAATGAACTAGATTACTTCAGACAGATGTTTCAACATATTTGGTAAGTAAAAAAAAAAATTAAAGATATATGGGTGAAATGCTGATTGATGTGATCTTTTTTTGTTGCGACCAGCAGCTCTATAGGTCACTCTGTCGGGTCAGTTGATCCACAAAAGGTTCCCCCCGCCCTCTAGTGGCCACAGAGACTATAGATAGATAGAATAGTTTATTGATTTAGAATGGAATAACACATAACGTCACAGTAACCAATCGCAGCCACTCTTATTGTCTGGGACCAAATACGGCCACGCCCCATTCCCAGTAAAAAGTGGGAATCTCTAGAATGGGTTTCGGGCGATGCTGTATACGGAAGTGACTCTCAAGGTGACGATTAGACAACACTTTCTGTTGTCAGTAGATGGCAGCATTGGTTTAAAATTAAAAGGTGAAAATGTTGAAAACTACATGAATACATTTCCCAAGAGCGTTAGCACAGGTCACATGTCACTGGGATGTGTCCATTCTTCGATGTGATCTGAACAGCGGTAAACTATTACTGCGACCTCGGTATAGCGACCGTGAATGGTAAACTAATTATCTTAACAAAAGTGTACTGGTAGCGTTACATACGTTGTCTAAAGGGGGACATATGGTATAATTTAAGATTTTAATGATAATCGGCATATAAAGGACAACACAAAGCATTGTTAATTTGTAAGAAACCTCAATGAAAACGGTAATATTCGCTATTGTTATGAAAATGTGCTAGAATCCTATAAAAATGTGGACGCATTTGGTCTACGTTCCGTTATACATTTGAACACAAGATGAACAGGTATACATTTACCAATAGGATTAAAATAAACACAATAAAGCCATAGGCTTGTTTCCATTGTGGTCCTTCATCATTGTGTCAGTGGATTTATGTACTGGTGTGTGGACGTGGGTGTTTGTAGTGTCTGTATGTCAGGATGTGTGGTATAAAAAGAAAAAAAAGAAAAACAAGAAAAACAAACCATGGTCAGAGTCTGTGGATATGCATCAGTGGCGTCGTTAGCACTGGGCTTCCGGGGCTTTAGCCCCGGATGTTTTTCTCCTAGCCCCGGATCTAAAAAAAAAAAAAAAAATTGTTTACATTTTTTTTTTTTTTTTACTTTTTTTTTTTTTTTTTTTATGTCAGCATCCCCATTGTCTGTGCTGAATGTTTGTTAGTGTTTGGTATTTTTTGTTGGTTTTTAGTACTTTTAAACATTTTTAGTAAGTAGTTTTCATTTGATCCTATAATTCTTTCATTCACCGATTTGTGGACTTTTTTTTTAGTGTCCTGAAAGGCGCCTTATAAATCAAATGCATTATTATTATTATTATCATCCAGGAGGGAAAAGACACTTTGGATAGTAGGGACTGCATCTCTGCCTGTCCTGACCAGGAAACACTTTGCAACTGTGATCTCCTCTGGCAATAGTTGGATATTGTAATGTGTGGCGAGGGGTTGCAGCAATTCCACTGAGAGAAACTGGTCTGAGGCTGGATAACATGCCTGTATGCCTCTCATAAGTTGTTATCCAACTCATGAGAACCTGCTCTCAAGCTCTTGCAGCATTCTGTCGACGACTGGATAGAACAGTCTCTGTCTCAGCTGATCTCCTGAGCTGAGGTCTGAGCTTGTGCCACAAGATCACTCAACTACATACTCGTCCATCCTTTTCTGCTTCCTCCTTTGGCTGGTAGTATGTTCCTCAATCCAAAGGCCATTACAGGCCATTCCTGTCATACATGTCCACTGCCATCTCTGAGGTGCGATAACCTTTGAGTGTGTCCTGCACTGTGCTTTTAAATAGTACAGATATTGAAGATGTGCACTTTAACGCAGTAGCACCTGGAGCCATCCATACCCATGTCCAGTGTCCTATAATAAGCTTTAATCGAACCTCGGATAGTCCGGTTGGTTTGGGGTGGTGTGAAAGCTCATTCACTCTTGCAAGTGAACCCTGCTGCGGTTCATTTGAGATGTGAATGCAAAGCGGACCAAAGGCAGGAAAAGACCCAAAAATCGAATCTTTTTTTATGAGAAGACTGAAACATATGTATATAATGAAACACACAATAGTTTTTTTTCGATTGCCTAAGCATGATTTTGAAAACGGGGCCCGGTGTTTCAAAACACACAATTAGCACAACCACACACACAATTATCAGAACACCTCAGATCCTTTGCTAAATTAAACACTTGTCAAAACCATACACTAATTTTGTTACCATATGAAACACACGTTACATAATGACTTAATTCTGTTTGAACCAGTTACACACACTGCTGTGCTTAACCTAAAACACATTTAGCAATTCTACTTCTCAGTGATTAGAGTACTGTAAGTGAAGTACGCAGAGAATGTATTGTATATTTTCACGTTCTCTGTGTACAGTACTTCACTCTCCTTCCATTTTGGTTGAAGACAGGTGAACTCACCTGCTGCATTTTTATAGTGCTTAAACCTGATTGTGTATCTACAATTAAGCAATGGTGTGTTTGCGCATCTGATGGCTGTGTTTAACCAATTGGCTCATATGTGGTAATTTGACATTCTGTGTCTAATGTAATGCAAGTGTGTTTAGTGTTTTGCAAATCACTGTGTGTATTGTTTTGCAAAAAGTGAGGCTGACATTGTAGGGGTGCAAATCTGGGCCTATATTTTGCTCCTTGAGTGTAAGGTTTTGATAATTGTGTAATACTTTTGATTTGAGTGTTTATGCAATTGAAGAAAACTGTAAAGACTAGAGATGAACTGTTTATTTATTTTGTACATAGGCTTATGTGTATGATTCTTAACTGTGTTTTTATTTTGTTATTGGTGTATATGTGTATGTATGTACAGTATATGTATATATATTATATATATGTATATATATGTGTATATATGTATATTTGTACTCCTGTTGGGGCTTCTTGGACCAGATCAATGTTTTATCTGGCTAAATAAATAAATAAATAAGAAACTGATGATTTGGTCCTGTTAACTTTGAATTTTCTATGGGGACTGCCCAGATCCCTCTCATGGACCTGGACCTCACTTTGAGAACCTCTAATGATTCTAGTTATTCAGTATTCATCTCTAATTACTCTAAAATTGCGTATTTCTGTGCTTAAAAAAAAATAAAAAAGGGGGGGGGGGGGGGGGGGGGGGCTGAAGCCCCCAATGTTTTCTAACCCTAAAAACGCCCCTGATATGCATGGGTGAAAACAGGGAGGGGGTAGGGAGGGGGGGGGCGATATATTGCATACAACTTACAGTAAAATTGTTCAACTGTGCAATACCAATAATACATGCATACATACAATAATATTCCATTTTATAGACAATAAAAGAATAAAAAGTAATAACACATATTAGAAACCCTTTGGTCACTACTCCCAGCTTCTGCTACTTATGATCCACCTCTTTATAACTGATTTAAAAGTGGATAAGGGGCTTATGAACTTCAACTCCATTGGTAGGCTATTCCATAGTACTTCTGCTGAATACAGGAATGAGTTTTGGCCTATTTTTCTATTACATCTCACTGGGACGATGTCTGTTGGACTACCCCTGGTGGCATGTCTGTGTACATCCCTTACCCTGTTAAAATATCCACTAAGATATTGAGGGACAGTATTCCCGAGTATCCTGTGTATCATGTTGAGTTTTAATTGAGAGACCCTCTCCTCAACCCTGAGCCACTTAAGGCTGTTAAAATGTGTCTGTGTAAGGTGAGTCCTGGGATGGAGTTTTAAAATCATTCTAACTCATTTGTTCTGAGCTGTCTGTAGCCTAGCTTTCAGTGCTACTGTGATACCAGTGTACATTTACATTTACATTTAGTCATTTAGCTGACACTTTTATCCAAAGCGACTTACAAGTTCTGTACGACAAGACAGCAAGAAGGGTACAACTCTATCAGCTGAGTAACAATGTTTATCAAAGTGTTGCATGTTACAGTGTAGGTTAGTTTATTAGGACAAGTGCATGACAGTAAGGTTAGTCACGGTTAGATTTTTTTTTTACATTTTTTATCATTTCAGATAATGGTTGAAGAAGTGAGTCTTTAGTCGACGGCGAAAGATTGGACGGGATTCGGCTGTCCTAACTGGGATGGGTAGTTCATTCCACCATTGTGGGGCAAGGACTGAGAATAGGCGGCTTCTCTTTGATGACCCTCCGGGAGCTTGGATAGGAGTAGGTCTGAGGCGGCCAGAAGATGCAGACCGTAGGGGTCTTGAGGGTGTGTAGTTAGAGACCATTGACCGGAGGTAGGCGGGAGCGGTTCCCTTTGCCGCACGGTATGCTAGGTCGAGGGCCTTGAAGCGGATACGTGCAGCAATGGGGAGCCAGTGCAGGTCCCTAAGAAGTGGGGTGACATGGGCCGACTTTGGTAGGTTTGAGATCAGGCGGGCCGCTGCGTTTTGAATGAGTTGAAGAGGCTTGGTGGCAGTGGCCGGGAGGCCAGCTAGCAGTGCGTTGCAGTAGTCGAGGCGGGAGATGACTGTTGATTGGACGAGGAGTTGGGTGGCTTCTTTTGTCAGGAAGGGGCGTATCCTTCTGACGTTGCTCAGGAGGAATCTGCAGGTTCTGGTTGTCGCTGCGATGTGAGCAGAGAAGTTCAACTGGTCGTCGAGGACAACACCAAGGTGCTTGGCGGTCTGGGACGCGGTCACAGCTGCATTCTCGACTGTGATGGAGAGGTCGGTCAGGGGGGAGGATTTGGCCGGCAGGTGGAGCAATTCTGTTTTGCTTAGGTTCAGTTTGAGGTGGTTGGTCGTCATCCAGGCGGAGATGTCGGACAGACAGACCGAGATCCGCTCAGAGACGTGGATATCTGAGGGAGGGAAGGAGAGGAAGAGTTGAGTATCATTGGCATAACAATGATATGAGAAGCCATGAGACGTGATAATGTTACCCAGTGATTTAGTGTAGAGGGAGAAGAGAAGGGGTCCTAGGACCGAGCCCTGGGGGACACCCGTCCGCAGGGGGCGGTGGCCGACAGAGTCCCTCTCCATGACACTTGGTAGGAGCGGTCGTTGAGGTATGATGTCAGCCATGTCAGCGCAGATCCAGCCACTCCCATTCCTGCGAGGGCCGTGAGGAGGATCTGATGGTTGACTGTGTCGAAGGCTGCAGATAGATCTAGGAGAATCAGGACAGAGGAGAGGCCTTTCGCTTTTGCTAAGTGAAGTGCCTCTGTGACCGCAATGAGGGCCGTTTCTGTGGAGTGGCCAGTCCGGAAGCCAGACTGATTGGGGTCTAGGAGGTCATTCTGTAAGAGATAAGCAGTAAGTTGGTTGGATACAGCACGTTCAAGTGTTTTAGAAAGGAAGGAGAGAAGAGAGACAGGACGATAGTTGCCTATGACGGTGGGGTTCAGGTTTTCTTTTTTATGAGGGGCGTGACTCTGGCTTGTTTTAGGGAGGTGGGGACCACCCCCGAGTTGAGTGAGGAGTTGATGGTTGCAGTTAGGAATGGGAGGATGTCCGGTGCTATGGTCTGGAGGAGTGGGGAGGGTAGCTGGTCCAGCTGGCATGTAGTCGGACGGTTCGACGTTACCAGTGTCAGGGTCTCGGCTTCTGTAATGGGAGAGAAAGATGACAGAGTGAAGGATGAGGTTCTCGATTCAGTGTTTGGAATGGGTGGGGGTTGGGAGAAGGAGCTGCGGATGTTCTCCACTTTTTCCTCAAAGAAGATCGCAAAGTCTTCGGCAGAAAAAGATGAGGGAGGAGGGGGTGGGGGGGGAGTGAGGAGGGAGGACATGGTAGCATGCAGTTTGCGAAGATTCTTGGCAGAGGCCTCGATCCTATGGTGAAAGAAAGAAGCTTTGGCATTAGTAATGGTTTTGGAGAATGTTAACAAGAGGTTGTGATATGTGTCGATGTCAGCAGTGAGGCGTGACTTTCAATACTTCCTCTCAGCCACTCTCAGGACCTGTCTTTGTTCTCTCACTGCATCCGTCAGCCATGGACTGGGTGGGGAACGGCGGGCAGGTTTCTCAACGAGGGGACAGAGCTTGTCGAAGGAGGTTGCAAGGGCTGAGAGGAGGGTGGAGGTTGCCATTTCTGTGGGGAGAGCAGAGAAGGTGTCACTCAAAGGTAGAGCGGATATTATGTCAGAGGAGAGGGTGGAGGGGGATAGGGAGGGCAGGTTGCGTCTGAGTGAGACGGTTTGAGTTGGGGTGAAGACCTTTCGGTTAAGCATGAGAGTTAGTGAGAAGGATATGAAGGAATGGTCAGATACATGTAGGGGAGTTACCGTGGTGTTAATGCTGGAGTTACGCGAAAATATGAGATCCAAGGAGTTGCCTGCTTTGTGGGTGGGAGGCATGGCAGTGGGAGTCAGGTCAAATTGTTGTAGGAGGGAGACCACTGGGACCGACTGAGATGAGTCAGGCAGGTTGAAGTCGCCCAATAGAAGGAGAGGGGTACCATCTTCCGGTAAGGAGCTTAGAAGCATGTCCAGCTCATCTGTGAAGTGATCGAGGGGACCTGGAGGGCGATAGAGTGTAACAATGGTGAGACTGAAAGGATTAGAGACAGATACTGCGTGATATTCGAGGGAGGAGAGTGACAGTTCTGGGAGTTGTGTTAGGTTTGTAGCCCATGAAGGAGAGTGTACCAGGAGGAGCATGCATAGTCATAATGACATTGGATCAGGGCCCCTGCCAGTACTTCTAAGGCTGACCTGTTAATATAGGTGGACACTCTACCGAGACATTTTATTCTCTGATTGATCTTTGTGACCACCTTTTGTGCCATGCTCACCCCTAATAAGGTGTTGTCCAAAACACATCCTAGGTATGTGACTTCCTCCTTTGCTGTTACCTCGATATCTCCTACCACTACTTTGAACCCAGGAGACCTCTTAAGTCGAATGGCAGAGCCAAAAAGGATAGCTTCGGTTTTACCCAGGTGGAGGGATAACCTGTTTTCGACCAGCCAATGACTGATCTTGACAAGCTCTAGACTGAGTGACCTCTCAATTTCTCTTTTGTCCTGATGGGAGACCATGAGTGCAGCATCGTCCGCAAATAAAAACAATTTACATTCACATGCAGTTTTCATGTCATTGACATAAAATAAATAAAAGTGGTCCTAAAATACTCCCTTGCGGCACCCGTGTTGAAGTGAGGAGGATATGCTCCCATTCATTTCCACTACTTATTTCCTGCCTCTCAGATATGACTCCATCCCTTAAGGATATACTGTTAAAACCCATAGCCTTCAGTTTATATATAAAGTATGTTGTGGTTAACGGTGTCGAAGGCTTTTTGTAAGTCTATTAAAACCATCCCACAGAATTGACCTTTGTCCACCTCTGTTCTAATTTGGTTTGTCAGATATAATAAACATGTGTCTGTGGAATGTGATGTTCTAAATCCAGACTGGAGCTCGTACAACAGGTTTTTTGTAGAGAGGTATTCGTTTATTTGATCATTAATGATCCTTTCTATGACTTTGGACACCGCACTAAGAATCGACACAGGCCTATAGTTCCCTGGGTCTAGTTTATTGCCTGACATCTTGCATGGAGGTCAAGTGTGTGTGTGTGTGTGTGTGTGTGTGTGTGTGTGTGTGTGTGTGTGTGTGTGTGTGTGTGTGTGTGTGTGTGTGCACTGTGCACTGGGCACTGTGCACGAGTGCACATCTAGTGGCGGGGTGTAGATTTGGTCTCCCTGATGTTGACTCCTTAGCCACAGCCTTGGGTTGTTTAATACTGGACGTTTCATAACGGCCGGTGCGTGGGCCAGTTTTGGGGCCGGTGCGTGGGCTGGTGTGAGAGAGAGAGAGAGAGAGAGAGAGAGAGAGAGAGAGAGAGAGAGAGAGAGAGAGAGAGAGAGAGAGAGAGAGAGAGAGGGGGGGGGGGGGTGAGTCCTTTATTCATTGTTTTAAATGATTATTTCTTTTAATTTGCAATTAATCGCAAGTTAACTATGGACAATCATGCATATTTTAATCGATTGACAGCCTTAATTCTTACACAATAAAGAAAAATCATCATGCGATTAAATGCATACTTTTTTTTTAAACGTTTTATTCTTTCTGTAGTTAATTAATCTAAATGAATGCGATAAAGTCCCAGCCCTAATGTTAGGTTAACTATGAATCAATACAACATTCCAACTTGACCAAGATTTAAACCCATTGTTCATCTGGAAACTTGAAATGGAGTTATATGGTACTTGGTCATAAGCGGTAGATTCTAACGAAGTGAAAAAGGTAAAGATTGCACTGAAACTGTGAATTGACCGTAAACCAGGAGAAGAGCCAGAACCTGGAACACCGTGAACATCTTCAGCTCAGCTTGAAGCGCAGACTCTGCTGTCGGCGCGTCTTCAATGAAGGCAAACCAGCTGCATCAGCGGAAAAATACATTGGCCAACCACACAGCCAATTATACTGTATCTATTACCATTATATAATGTATTTAGTTGATCTACTGGTTTCCTGTGACTTGAAATGTGGGCCAGTGTGCAGAGACTTGCTTCAGGAAGTAAAACTATTGAAATAACTGTCTTACAGTGATGTCAACAGTTCATATGATTAAATTGCTATTTCAAATCAAACTATTTTGACTATGAGGTGACTATGAATGTCTGCTTTAATATGGCATAATATTCTAGCATACTACCTTTTGAATATATTATAATATATAGTATGTTTATCTGTATTACTGTATGATCATGAGTGTTGGGGGGGGGGGGGTTACACCACTTCCTGTTGCAAATAAAGCGCTCAGTCATATAAATTAAAGAGAAATGAACTGAAATAGATTTGTTCTTTAAACACAAGTCATTGTCATTGTTATAATATTATTCATTTGGCATGTATGAAGAAAAACTACAATCGACCCAACATTAGCTGTAAAAATTCAATCAGACTGATTGTGTTTTTTTAAAGTCCACAAAGCCAGTGCTGATTGACAGCTAATTTGCCTATGCAAGTCAGAGGAGAAGGAAAGAAAACGTTTCTGAAACTATTTTCACATGCAGTAATTGCCGGACCCGGTGGGTATAGGCTTACAATAGTCAGTGCTTAAATGACTGACAGACTGACTGGCCTCCCATTGTTGAACCACACACATGAGTGTTGTGGCCGTGTCTTGTTTAACTAGGCTTGCCTAGATTTGTTTTGACAGAGGCAGTAATAGAAATGACTTAAGCAGTGTAAAAGATGCATTTGGGTTCACTCTTCTACTCAACTGAAAGTGTCAGAACCTGTGTAACAGTTAGGACTTAAAGGCAGAGAAGCACACTGAGGCAGTTGGCAAGGAAGAACAGATATTTATTGCGTGCTCGGTAGGGATGGGTACCGAATTCGGTACTTTTGAGGTACCGAACCGAAACACGTCGGTACTACCGAGTATTGAATCAAGTGAGAAACCGAAAAAGAATTAAAAAAAAAATTAAAAAAAAATTTTTATTAATTTTTTTTAACTTTTTTTTTTTAACTTTTTTTTTTAACTTTTTTCTTTTCATGTCAACGTTCACACGCACAATATATGCTTACCTAGGATTTGACTTGATTCAACAACAAAGCAGTCGGAGCAATGACAAGCCGAAAACTGTCGAAATTGTAGTTATTTGAAGTTTGGATTTTTTTTTTACGACTGAGGTAGGTAAATTAAATTTCTTGAGACTAAAGTACCGAAAAAAGGTACCGTTGGGTACCGGTATCGATTCACAGGTACCGGTATCGGTTCAAATGTGAAAGGTACCCATCCCTAGTGCTCGGTGTGGCTGGTGGTAGAAAGCAGGCTGGGTCCGTGGCAGGAGTCAAGTAGACTGCAGTCCCCACTTCAACACACCAGGGTCCAATCCTGCAATCAGTCACACTCACAGAACACACATAGCCTACAGAGAAAGAGAGAGAGAGACTAGGGGGCATATGAGGTAGAGGGCATGACAGAAAGGCACCGCATAGAGCTTTTAAATCATCGGTTAATCCACACAAAACCTACAGATGCAGCACTGAAAATTCAAACCACTTTAGCTGCAGTTCTGCTGCTCCCCTGCCACTGTAGAACTAGCACTCAGGTGTTATATTTCGGGGGCTGGTGGCTGGCTCTCAAAGTGAACAAAGGGAGGGTACTTAACTCTAAGTGCTGCCCCAGGGAGGGGGTCGGGGGCTACTGCCCTCAGACCCCCAAGATCATTTTTATATGGGCAGTCTGACTTGGGGTACTGCCCATATATTAGTGTTGCAATACACGATAAGTAAACAGTGAAAAAAGCGAAGGAATCGGATGGAGCTGGGGCGTTTGGGACGCGTGAATATTAAAGGCAACCAACTTGTGTTAGGCTTTTCTCTGATTGGCCGCGACCCCCCGCCCCCACGCGCAAGCAAAGCGGCAGTCGTCCACTCGTCCCACGTCCCGACCCAAATGAAATCCAAGGAGCAAGCGAGCGGCAGCGCGGGCAACCAACTTGTGTACCAACCAACTTGTGTTGAGCTGCTGTTCCAACCAACTTGTGTTCAGCTGCGGCAGTGGCGTCGCGTGGGTAAAATAACAGGGGAAGCCAAAAAAAAATTATTAAAAAAAAAGTATTCAATATTTTTATTAATAGTTTTTTTTTTCTTTTTTTTTTTCTTTTTTTTTTTTTTAAGTCAAGCAGTCACCATGTACACTACAGTATGGCTCGGCGGCCAGTCAAACGTTATTTTTATTTATTTAACAGATTGCAGAATGGGTACAATACAGTACGGCTCAATACACATTTACGATGAATTGAAAATGGGGGACCCTGATGTAAACAAGACGAAAGTCTTTCTCTGGTCTGCATCCCCTTAACAATTGTATGTATTGAGCTGTACTGTACTGTACCCATTCTGCAATCTGTTAATAAAGTTTTCATTCATTCATTCATTCACACACAATTGTATAAGGGGATGCAGACCAGAGAAAGACGTTTGTCTTGTTTACATCAGGGTCATTAATACTGCTGGAGCATTGGTTAATTTTTGGTCAGATTTTTCCTTGCGCGATTTTGCGCGCCGCGTGGGAGCAAATTCGAGACACATATTCGGTTGCAAAAAGGTGTCCCACGGTCTCCTCTATGGCCGTGAATATTTTCACGCGGATCGGAATCACGGCGCGCCCGTGGGACACTTTTCCGTTTCGGCGAGTTTATTCCACGCTTTCTGTTTTCCTTTTCTAAGCATTTTAGGGGCTACATGTGAATCAGTAAAAGTTGCGGGACGCCCAGATGTTTCCACGATAGAAAGCTCGCGTGGATCCCATAATAGGCTCACTTAATACAGCGTTTTTAAAATCACGCGACATTTTCAGGGTCGCGAGCCGACCTTTTCCCCTCGTTTTCGATGATGGAAGTGATTTAGGAAAAGCTTCGGCACGCCGAGAGGTCCCCGTGGATTTAATCTCGCGAGGATCGGGGCAATATTCGGCCCGTGGGAACAGTTACGGGTTAATACAATGTTCAGAGTGCAGAGGGGAAAATATGGCACCTGCCCCGCCTCCAGGTGGAATATTATGCTGAACGTCTTCCTCCCAGCTCCGTTTTAAACTTTTAGGGTGTGGCCCAGTGGCAGTCAGCTCGAATCTGATTGGCTAGGATCGGATTTGGAGTTTGGACTCACTCTATAGTGCTGGAAGCCTGGAGAAAGAGACCTACCCACTGCTTCTCTCCTATACTAGCTGCAGTAGTGAGCACAGTCTGACAGTGTGTTAAAGGGAGTGAGAAGGAGAAGAGGGAGACATTAAAAAAAAAAAAAAAAAAAAAACACACAGATGCACAGATGAAAATGAATGTAAACTATATTAAAAAAAAATTATTTTTTTTTTTTTTTTTTTTTTTTCATATTTCATATTTCATAATTGGATATGAAATTTATAGGGAGGCATGGCTTCCGTTGGCTTCCACAAGGATTCGCCACTGAGCTGCGGTAGCAGTGGAGCGCTATGAAATGCGCTGAACTAGAAAGCGTAACGTTATTATGTTTCGTGTTTTTAACAACCAACTACCAGATTCACTCGTACCAGATTCACTCGTGTATAAACAAAGCCCATACAGTTATGAAATGCGCTGAACTAGAAAGCGTAACGTTATTATGTTTCGCGTTTTTAACAACCAACTACCAGATTCACTCGTCACTGTACATCACTTCAGCTCCAGCAGCAGCAGCAGCGGGCTCCGTTGTAGGAAGCCCTTCAATGACAGCGCTCTCATATTTTGCGAATGCATAAACTATATCTTAAATTATGGCTATGTGTCTAATATGGCTGTCGCTTATCAATGACTTCGCGACAGCCATATTACACACATCGCCATAATTTAAGATATAGTTTATGCATTCGCAAATATGAGAGCTCTGTCATTGAAGTGGGTGGTGGCACTAACAGTAGCGATTTTTATTGTTTTGTCATGACCAAACATAATCCCAACATAGATAGGAGGTGTACTGTATGTCAAATGTCGGTCATGTGGTGGAAGAGTTTAGTACAGTCACACAACAGAACACCAGTGTTTCTAGTAGATATGTTTATTAATATAAATAAACACCTCTGTCTGAACTGGTTCGACCAGCGCGTTGGTTCGACCAGCGCTTCTGCCGCGTCTCTCAGCGGAAAAGGGCGTGTGCTAGGGCGGTCACGTGGCCGTGTGGCCAATCAGAGAAACGCTGAACGAAAAGCTGAACACAAGTTGGTTGCCTTTAATATTCACGCGTTTGGGACGAATGCCAATGTCAGTCTCCCCAGTGGGAGGCAGTGGAGGTGTGAAATCTGGCCCGGTCCAGAACAATAGGAGTCACAACATCAGTTTGGCCCGTGGAGTGATGGAGCAGCAGCAGAGGATAGATTTTCCAGTGCTGCATCTGTAGGTTTCTGTTTTTGTTGTCAGTATCTAAAAGATGTCAACACAAGCTTACTTGACTCTTGCCACTGAAAATCAACCACATATGAAGAATTTGTATATTTCTCATTGCTACCAGCTATTACAGTAAGAAGGACTGGTAGCCATGTAGCCTGTAGCTTTTCTAAATTACATAATTCTTTACATGTTCCCCTTAATATTGAGTGATGACCACCAATTAAACCAACTCTTTCAAATCCCAATTCAAAACTCACCTCTTCACCAAATTTATAATTGACTCTGCCTGATTTCCCTCTTTTCTTTTCTTTTTTTACTTTGTTGTTACGATGTTCCCCTGATCCCCCTCCCCTAGCTGCCCCCTCCTGTTAAAGGTCCACAATTGTTCACGATCAAACAGCACCATGGTGTTATTTTGCTTGGTTTACAAGAGGGGGACGAGATTGCTGTAACTACAAAAAACATAGTGCCGACTACAAAGCATGGTTTGCTAATGTTGACACTATTATGAGAGATATTTGTATAATATGGGGACATAAAGAATTTCTTCATATATGTCAGAGTCAGAGGTCAGTATCATGACATTATATAGGCCAGAGAAATTATGTATATAAACAACAATGAGAAAATAATCATGGTTTATTAAAATGGTTTATTTTTGTAACATCTCTCCCCTGACATTGTGAATACTGCAGGTCTACTTTCTCATCATATAAATGATGCTGAAGATGAGAAGACAGCAGAGGAGAACTCCAGCTCTGAGCAGGGAGAGATGGACCAGGATTCTTATCTGGGCAGCTAAGTCACTGTCCCTGATCTCCAGCTCTGTTCCATTTCCAAACGGTGTCTCCACACACAGGGCAACGGCATAGTAGTAAGTCCCAACGTCAGAGGAGCCGATGTTCTTCTTGTAGACATTCTGACACTCCAAGCTCCTCTCAGACTGATCACTCACATCTCCAAATGATGTGGGGATGAGAACAGAACAGACGAGAACAGAACTACCAGTTAGTGACACAATGTAAGAAAGTAATTTGTTCCTCTTTGAGCCATTTCTTGCTCAGTGAACCTATTTTTGGGGTAATTTCAAAGCATTTCTGCGGCAATTTCATCCAAACCTTTGTTGAGAAATATCAAGTTTTGAATCACTCAAAAGCAAGAGATACATCAATGCAATTGACAAATATGTACATACAATAAAATTTGAAAGCGAGAAATGTCTCATACCTTTGAAAATAAGAAATGTTCCACGGCCAAATTCGACGACATTAACATGAGCTTCTCCACAGTAGTACATAGCCGAATCAGACTTCTGAGTATTAGAGATCTTCAGATGATAATACCCTTCCCCAGTTCCCACTGAAAAGCGGGGGTCATTTATAAATTGATCATTAAACTCATTGGGCAGATGCTTGTAGTAATGTGAGATCAGTTGAGGCTTCTCCCCGGGAATTTGCTTGTACCACAAGAGGTAAGAGGTGGTAGATAAATAGAAGCATCTCAGAGTCACATTATCTCCAAGGTTAGCGAAGAGAAGACTTGGCTTGGTATCCTCCTGGATATGTGCGTTACCTGAAATACAGAATTAAGACAAATTGTGTACATGTTCCTATATGAGACGTTCAACGAACATGAATTTGAACCACATTTTATTTGGTTCAGCCACTGGTGAAAGAAGTACACAGTTCCTAGAAATAACCAGATAAAATAGTACTTAGGTAAAAGTAAATGTCCTCCATTCAACGTTCTACTGAAGTAGAAGAAGTATATAAGCATTTCATATTGAATGTACAATGTAACTGAGGGGTACAATTCCCTGACTGTATTGATAAGTATGGTATCATTAAACCACTACCGATTATGTACTTTAACTACTGGCCACACAGTACATGATATAGATATGATGAACACTTTCCCACCATGAAACGAAGTCCACACAAATGTATAAATCGAATATTTTATATAGCAAAGGGTATATACAACGTTCACTTAATGACATTTATGATTTGAATGCACTTGTAAGGCAAATGAGTATTCGTAGGCAAATCAACATTGAATGTCCAATCTCTGGTTACGCAGGGAGCAAGTATGCAACCTGGTTCTTTAGGGAACTATAGCGATGGTACTTAAATGATTATAGCTGGATACACTAAAGGGGGGTCCCGCTGGTTGTAAGTCAGTAGAGGGGGGGGGGGGTTAGGAGAGCCGCCGGCGATATCCCATCTGGCCAACGATTTCTTGGGAGAATTCAGAGTGCTGAACACGGTGCCCACAGAACCTCGGTCCACAGATGAATACAGCTGGGCCCTCTTGTAGACGGTAGCTGCCGGTCCACAACGAAGAGACGTGAGGCGACCTCACTCGGGGTAGAGCGCCGTCTCACCTGGACTCCTCTCGGGGGGTAGTTCCAACACTTACCAGTGTTGGCTGTTATCCATGGCATAAATCAAAGCACCCAAAGCAAGTAGATAATCCAAGCCGTGTAGGGCTCGCCGTCGTCCGGGTAAGGTAATCCAATGTGCAGGTCCACTCGTCCTGGCCCAGAACTCCTCGGATGAAAGCACCACACGTGGTCTGCCCAGCCTGGTTAAGACTCTAGATAACGCGAGGAAACGATGGGGGTACTGCTCACTTTATAACTCTAACCGAACGATGCACCATACATAATAGACTATTATTAACTTAATAGAAATACGTCCCACTCGACGGTATAGTGCCAAACTATGACAATTCAACTATTAATCCACACGATGTCTCAATGCCATTCTGAGGCCAAGTTGACCATACTGCACCACACGTGTATCGTGGGTGAGGCTTAACGTCTTGCCACTAGGTTGGAGGGTAAAGAACTAAGGGCTAAGGGACTAAAAAGAAAGTTCTACTTTACTTGCGCCATATATATATGCGCTGTGAACAAATAGTACCATTCGTATTTCGGCAGACGTATTCCTACGCGGAACCGGGCTAGTAACGACATGTTCGTCGGCACGATTGAACTTGAACCAAGGGGCTTGGCTGCTGGCGCCAGGTTCTTGTCCAATGAGAGAATGAAACTATTATGGGCTGTTAGTAGACTAAAGGGATATTCAGTGTATATGTACAAGGAATATACAAGGGATATCAAACGATATACAAATACTATTAAATATATATCCATAAATAAATATATATATTCGGTTTAATCTGATCCTTCACAACAGCCGCCCCCTAATTAGTCCCACCTAATTAGCTAAGCAGAGACAGATTAACCGCACTGTCTACCACTCAAGGTCCGCTGTAAGGGTCAGTCAACTCACAAAGTCATGGGGTCATGGTCGTCATCGATAGTGTCTGGGAGTCTGGGCAGTTCTATTAGCCTCGCCACGGGTTGTGTGTAAGTTCGCCCTTGGACGCGCACCTCAGCTGCTCGGACCTTTCCATCGGCACCGGTGATCACTTTGCTTACGCGGCCAGCCGGCCACATAGCTCTGGGTAGTGACTGGTCGATAATCATGACGACTGTTCCTTCTGTCAAATTGTCTCTCTCTTTTACCCACTTCTGGCGGGTCTGTAGAGACGGTAGGTAGTGGAGTAGAAAGCTGTTCCAAAACTTGTCAGCTAGTACTTGACTGTACCTCCACATTCTTCGGCCGTTCGCTTCTTCAGGCCTGTACATTGTCTGGGGTAGCGCGGGGTCCAGCCGCCCCATCAAGAGTGTGTTGGGGGTGACTGGGTCGACATCTGCTACATCACTTGAGACGTAACCGAGGGGCTTGGAGTTCAATACTCCCTCGATCTCCGTGAGGACTGTCATTAGGACTTCTTCCGCCACAGTCTGGGCCCCAAGCACGGCGTACAGGGCTGTCTTTATAGAACGTACTTCTCGTTCCCAGGTTCCACCGAAGTGGGGTGCGTTCGGGGGATTAAACTGGAAGTCAATCTGGGATGGAGCGAGGTGGGTCTTAAGTTCTGGGCCCATAGCTTGGAAGCTCTCTCTCAGCTCTCTTTCTCCGCCTTTGAAGTTTGTCCCGTGATCAGACAACAATGTAGACGGTTTTCCTTTCCGTGATGTGAATCTTCGGAAGGCCATAAGGAATGAGTCTGTGCTCATGGTCGGAAGGAGTTCGATATGTATCGCTCTGGTGGTCATGCATTTGAATACAATACCCCACCGCTTCTCGGTTCCTCTTCCTTTCTTTATATACAACGGGCCAAAACAGTCCATGCCTGTGGAGTGGAATGGCTTGTCGCCGAGTCGGAGGCGACAGGGAGGTAGGTCAGCCATCCGGGGTATGCTGGGCTGCGCGCGCCACTTTCGGCAGTCTAGACAGGTTCGCTGGAAGCGTCGCACTGCTTCTCTTCCTTGAAGTATCCAATAGCGACGTCTGATCTCCGCGAAGACTCTCTCTTCGGAGGCGTCGCTGAAGACGTGTAGATCCATCTTGCATGTCTCTGGCCTCACTGTGGGTGGGAAGTAGCTGCGGCGTATATTGACGCCTGGGAGTGAGCGGAGTTCCGTCTCCCACTCTCTCCATGTGGAGGCAAGGGGTACGGGTATTGGGTCGTCCCAGCCCTGGTCCTTGTCCCATAGTGCTCGTACAATCATCTTTGCCCTGGTGGTGTAAGGTAGAATACATCCCAACGGGTCATATTGTCTGGCGAGTGTTCTGTACACACTCCGTCTGGTGGTCGGTATCGCCGTCGACCTTCCCTGCTCCGTGGTCAGGGGTTTGTGTCTATAGTGGAGCGAGTCTGTTTTGAAGCGCCAGACTAGTCCTAGTGTCATTTCTTGGGCTTCTCCTGGGATTGTCGCCATCCAGGTCTCGCTGCTGGCAGCCTTGTCCGCGGGGGAGAGGCTGCGCAATACGTGCGGGTCGCTGCTGGCCCACTGCCTGAGATCAAAGCCGCCTTTGATCAGGGAGGCGCGTAGCTTGAGTAGGAGAACCTCGGCTTCTTCTTGAGTCGAAACGCTTTGTAAACAGTTGTCCACGTAGAAACTGTTCTTCACACTGTGTCGGACCTCTTCATCTGCTGCTGGGTCCTCTGCGACCTCTGGGTTGAGGTTGCGCAATACTGGGGGGTCGCTGCTGGCCCGCTGCCGGAGATCAAAGCCGTCTTTGATCAGGGAGGCGCGGAGCAGCGCACGACGTCGCCAGTCAATTTTCTTCTCGACATGCTGCAGGAGTGTGGTGTCTCCTTCTGTCGCTCTGGAGTGGAGGCAGCTAGTGGCTGCTGTTCGGTTGAGAGATTTAGCGAGGGGGCCTTGTAGTGTCCATCCTAAGCGGGTCTCGACTGCTGCAGGACAGCCTCGGGGTCCTGTATGGACCCGGTCTATCGGGACTATGAGGTCTGCATGGTCGGAGCCTATCAGCAGGGTCGGGGTGGCGCTGTCTATGAGCGGGATAGGTAGTTGACGCAGGTGCACATATTTATCCATCAGTTTGGCGATGGGGTAGGTGTACTGTGATAGTCCTATTTCTTGGCTGGTGAAAGCATTTGTAATCCTATACCGTCGCTCTGGCTGCCCGCTTGCTGCGATAGTGAAGGAGACATTCTCGCCCTTTATCGTCTTTAAATCTCTTCTTATTGTCCGAATCGTCATTTGGTTCTCGCTCCCCCGCAGTCCCAGCTGGGCCGCAGCGGACGCGAGCAGAAGGGTCTTCTCTGACCCGTCATCAAGGACAGCGTAAGTGTCCATGACTTTATCTTGGTAGCTCAATGTTACACGGACTACCTTTAAGAGCACTTGGGCGCCGCTGCTGCTGGCGGGGTCAATGTACATGACACTTGCCTTGGTGCTGCTCGATGGTGCAGGTGCAGGCTTTCTTCTGTTACTGTCGTGTAGGACATCTAGGTGGGCTCCGTCACACCGACTGCACCTCTTCTTTAGGCGGCACTCGGCTGCCATGTGACTGCGCGCACATCGGTAACAGCGCCTGTTGGACTTTATCCATTGACTCACTTCTTCTGCATTCATCTTTGTGAACAGGTCACATTGCGACAGCCAGTGTTCCTTCTCGCAGTACGGGCACACCATCTTCCACTTCTCTTTTCTCGAGGGGGTACTGTGGTTCTTACTGCTCGGTACTGATTCTGATTGGTGCATGACGGTCACCGATCTTCTTCCATCGTTTATTCTCCTGGGTCCCTCTCTGGAGCTTGGTGTGCTCCGCCCGAACGTATCCAGTCGTAGGCTGCTGACTTCTCTCGCCAGGAAGTCGGCTAGATCGAGGAGGGATGGTTCGGGACCGTTAGGATCACGGTGGTCTCTCTGCCGCCTGAAGCGATCTTGTCTGGCGGGTGGCAGCTTCTCTAAAATCCTCTCGACGTTAGAGTTGGCGTATAGCTCGTGCATACCCTTTTCCCGTTGCGCTCCCAGCATCCCTACCAGGGACTGCACTTTTATAGACAGGTCGTCTAATGAGCGATTGTCTGTTGCTGGGGGTAGGCGATCAATATGCCTTATCTCTTGGATTACGTAATCCCATATACGTCCATATCTCTGGTCCAGCGCTGCTAGAGCCGCGGTGTATGGGGTCGTAGAGGTGGCATAGGCTAGCGCTATATTGTGCGCTCGCGGTACTTTCAGGTGCTTCAGTAATATTGCATACTTGTGGCGTTCATCAGCGACATCCACCATCATTGTCTCTAAGCACATCCGGAGCTCCGTGTACTGTGCTCGATTCTCATAGGTGAAGTCTGGAAACGTCGGTGTGGCAATGTATGACGCCGTGGATGGCTGATACATCGGCGAGCGTTGGGGGAGAGACCTCCTAGGCGAGTCTCCTCTTGCGCCTCTTTGTGGGCTGGTACCGGCAGGGTACCATGGCCCGCTGGTCCAGGTGCTATTCCTCGGGGCTGGTCGTGCGTCGTGCTCACCCGTGAATAGAGTCGGGGGTCTGTAGCGCAGCGCCGCGGGGGTATAGCCTGGGCTGTACTGGACCTCCTGGTCCGGTGGAGTACTGTGCTGTCGTCGGGCTTGGTTCTCCTCCTCTCCCTCTTCCTCTTCTATCAGGTCCTCTAGATCCTGTAGTCGTTTATTTAGCTTCTCCGCAGTGTATGCCGCTCCTTCCTTGTAGCTGGGTCTCGCTTGGACCGGTCTGGGAAGGGGGTCTGTGGGGGGTATAGGCTTGGTCTGTTGGTCAAGTTCAGGGTCGCTTGCTCGGTTAGGAGACGCTGCCCTTGACTGTTGTCTCGACGAGTTCCTTGAACCCCTGGCGGAGGGAGAGGGTGTTGCCTTGAGGATCAGCTGCTCCATTAGCTGCGCTTGTAGTCTGTCGCGCTCGGCTTCGCGCTTGGTGAGATCTGCTTCTCTTTGGGCACCGGCAGCGGCGCGCTGGGCGTCGGCCCGGTCTCTTGCCATATTCTCTTCCGTCTGAAGGCGTCTCATCTCCAGGCGTATGCGCTCTTCTTCGCTCCGTTGCTGCGCTTGGAGTTGTTCGCGCTCGCTAAGCGTCTGTGCTTGGAGTCGATCGCGTTCACCCTGAAGTCGATCGCGTTCACCCTGAAGTCGATCGCGTTCGGTAGAGGCTGTCAGGCTGGCGAGGAACGCCTGTGATAGCATCCTCTCCGCTTCGCTGGGGGAAGACGGTTGTAGAGGTGAGCCGCTCCTGGCGGTACTCGTTGGGGAGTCCCGGAGCTCTATTTCCTCGGCGCTCTCCTCCTCTTCTTCCGTGCAGAGTTCTCTCTCTGTAGGGTTGTCTTCCTCCCGGGGCTGGTCGGGGACTACTTCTTCGGTATTGGCGGGGGGTAAAGGCATGTCAGCTCCCTCCTGGTCCCCACCGTGAGCTTGGTCAGTTACATTAGAACCCACTAGGGCCTCTGTGGTCGGGGTAACCTGGTCGTTAAGGTCAGACATAATTTTACTTTCTACTTTTACCGCGTTTACCGTCTGTAGAAGGCTAGGTAGTTGACTGACAGCGTAATCCTCTAAGTACGGAGGTGGCTGTCGTCTGCGCCGCAGGCGTTCTACGTTAGGAGGACCGTTTCGTGGAGTGTTCATCATAGGCCATTTCAATATTAATAACACTATATTAATATTACACTAGTTACCCTCCGGCTCGAAGGACCAATTGTAACTGAGGGGTACAATTCCCTGACTGTATTGATAAGTATGGTATCATTAAACCACTACCGATTATGTACTTTAACTACTGGCCACACAGTACATGATATAGATATGATGAACACTTTCCCACCATGAAACGAAGTCCACACAAATGTATAAATCGAATATTTTATATAGCAAAGGGTATATACAACGTTCACTTAATGACATTTATGATTTGAATGCACTTGTAAGGCAAATGAGTATTCGTAGGCAAATCAACATTGAATGTCCAATCTCTGGTTACGCAGGGAGCAAGTATGCAACCTGGTTCTTTAGGGAACTATGGCGATGGTACTTAAATGATTATAGCTGGATACACTAAAGGGGGGTCCCGCTGGTTGTAAGTCAGTAGAGGGGGGGGGGGGGTTAGGAGAGCCGCCGGCGATATCCCATCTGACGATTTCTTGGGAGAATTCAGAGTGCTGAACACGGTGCCCACAGAACCTCGGTCCACAGATGAATACAGCTGGGCCCTCTTGTAGACGGTAGCTGCCGGTCCACAACGAAGAGACGTGAGGCGACCTCACTCGGGGTAGAGCGCCGTCTCACCTGGACTCCTCTCGGGGGGTAGTTCCAACACTTACCAGTGTTGGCTGTTATCCATGGCATAAATCAAAGCACCCAAAGCAAGTAGATAATCCAAGCCGTGTAGGGCTCGCCGTCGTCCGGGTAAGGTAATCCAATGTGCAGGTCCACTCGTCCTGGCCCAGAACTCCTCGGATGAAAGCACCACACGTGGTCTGCCCAGCCTGGTTAAGACTCTAGATAACGCGAGGAAACGATGGGGGTACTGCTCACTTTATAACTCTAACCGAACGATGCACCATACATAATAGACTATTATTAACTTAATAGAAATACGTCCCACTCGACGGTATAGTGCCAAACTATGACAATTCAACTATTAATCCACACGATGTCTCAATGCCATTCTGAGGCCAAGTTGACCATACTGCACCACACGTGTATCGTGGGTGAGGCTTAACGTCTTGCCACTAGGTTGGAGGGTAAAGAACTAAGGGCTAAGGGACTAAAAAGAAAGTTCTACTTTACTTGCGCCATATAGTACCATATAGTACCATTCGTATTTCGGCAGACGTATTCCTACGCGGAACCGGGCTAGTAACGACATGTTCGTCGGCACGATTGAACTTGAACCAAGGGGCTTGGCTGCTGGCGCCAGGTTCTTGTCCAATGAGAGAATGAAACTATTATGGGCTGTTAGTAGACTAAAGGGATATTCAGTGTATATGTACAAGGAATATACAAGGGATATCAAACGATATACAAATACTATTAAATATATATCCATAAATAAATATATATATTCGGTTTAATCTGATCCTTCACAACATACAATAAAGTATCAAAAGTAAAAGTACACATTCTATATAAGATGTGTGTATTCCAATGTTTGGGAGTGTTCAACCCTCGATCCATTTACCTCTAAAAGGTATATTAAAGTGGTATGTGGTCCAGTTATGCTGCTCTGATTACACTCTGTTCGCTTCAAATGTTAAAGTACATTATCCTCCATTTATTTTTTGCCATATCTTCTATGCTAAACCTTTTTCTTCAAAGTAATGAGTAACTGATGGGCTCAGATAAATGTAATCAAATAAAAAAAAAGACAATATTTCCTTTGAAATGTAATGGAGTAAAAGTACAAAGTGCCCTTAAATGAAAACACTCAAGTAAAGTACAAGTACCTCGAAATGGTACTTATGTACATTACTTGTGTAAAAAATACTTTCCACCACTCAAATAAAATGGGTTGCAAGGTAATCACTTGAAAGTTAGAATAACCTATGTCAGTGAAGCTTTTACCCTTTACCCTTACCCCATTCAATACCAAGTGTTGATTATCTAAAGGATTGTACTATAGCTCAACCAGGGCCGGTTCTAGGCATAGGCAGTAGGCAAATGCTAAGGGCGCCAAAATAATTTTTATTTTATTTTTTATATACTAATACTACTAGTTATTTCGAAATACTGAAGTCTTATCTATAGTACAGGTCCAACATTTATAACAATCCCATGGAAAATGAGTGTTTTACAATGGCTCATTCATTTGGACGGCGAGTGAGAAATTCTCCAAACAAACAACTTCTTCGTCTTCTTCTCTCCCTTTACCGTATGGAACAGAATAAACTGTGATGCAAGGGGGCAACAGATAAAATCCTGCCCAGGGCAGCCAACTGGTCAAGAGCCAGCCCTGAGCTGAACTGTACCACAATGAAACCCATCAGACGAAAACCTATGTAAGTACATTTAGAATTCTTTATTAACATGTTTTAATATGGACTTATTTTCCATTCTACTTCTCTAGCCCCTGTAAACTTCCTTCCTGCTAGGTCAATATTCCTCTCAATATCCATACATTTCGTTGAGCATTTATTTTTCTATCGGTTACCGCAGCTTAATGTTTTGGAATGATTTATTATGTGTATCCCACCAACTCCAAACAACACCAGTATTCTATAATCTAATATTTTTTATACATTTGTTGACTATAAGCCTATCTGTGCTTACGAAACACCATAGGCCCAATGTCTGTGTATGTGTATGTGTATGTGTGTGTATGTGTGTGTAAATGGACTCGCTGTTTCCATTGATACATTTTGGACCAGGAATTTGTCCTAGTTCCACAATGTAAAGAAAACAAGAAAACTAAATAATACAAACATGTTTTTATAAAAAGATTGCACTCTGAAGAAAAAAAACTACTTACACGCTCTGAGGAGAAAACTCAGGGCCACACAGAGCCTAAACATCCTTCAGTCTCAGTCAAGCTCCTCGGGTACAATGACATGGCTTCAGCAGGGCTGAGGACAGCAGAGCTGTAACAAGGGAAGAAAAGATGACATGAGTTAGGAGCAATACTTACTGTATTGCCTGTCTCTGCTTCCTGTTCACACTCCGACGCAGAGCGGTCTCTATGCCTGTACTGTACGTCACAGCCTGCAAAACAGCTCTGCCCAAAGTGCCTTATAAAACTCTACCAAATCCGGACATCCGTGGCCAAATTAGTTAGAATGAAAATAACTTTGAATTGGGTGTATAGATAATCACAAATAACCAACAATTATGTTTTCCTGTGTCCAATAGAAGGTCTGAATGTTTGTAGTTATCTTTTTTCCAGTATGGCTGCTTGTAACCATTGGTAAACCGCTTTAAAAATATGCCTAATTTCTGTGCAGTGGTAGAGTGGGTAAAACACTGGAAAGGCATGATATTGATTTATTGATTGATTGATTGATTGATTGATTGATCGATTGAAAACTTTATTAACAGATTGCAGAATGGGTACAAGTTCTGTACGACAAGTCATCAAGAAGGGCACAACTCTATCAGCTGAGCAACAATGTTCATCAAAGTGTTGCGTGTTACAGTGTAGGTTAGTTTATTAGGACAAGTGCATGACAGTACGGTTAGTTAGGGTTAGATTTTTTTTTTATATATATATATATATTTTTTTATTCAGATAATGGTTGAAGAAGTGCGTCTTTAGTCGACGGCGAAAGATTGGACGTGATTCGGCTGTCCTAACTGGGGTGGGTAGTTCATTCCACCATTGTGGGGCAAGGACTGAGAATAGGCGGCTTCTCCTTGATGACCCTCCCGGAACTTGGATAGGAGTAGGTCTGAGGCGGCCAGAAGATGCAGAGCGTAGGAGTCTTGAGGGTGTGTAGTTAGAGACCATTGACCGGAGGTAGGCGGGAGCGGTTCCATTTGCCGCACGGTATGCTAGGTCGAGGGCCTTGAAGCGGATTCGTCCAGCAATGGGGAGCCAGTGCAGGTCCCTAAGAAGTGGGGTGACATGGGCCGACTTCGGTAGGTTTGAGATCAGGCGGGCCGCTGTGTTCTGAATGAGTTGAAGAGGCTTAGTGGCAGTGGCCGGGAGGCCAGCGAGCAGTGCATTGCAGTAGTCGAGGCGGGAGATGACTGTTGATTGGACGAGGAGTTGGGTGGCTTCTTTTGTCAGGAAGGGGCGGATCCTTCTGACGTTGCTCAGGAGGAATCGGCAGGTTCTGGTCGTTGCTGCGATGTGAGCAGAGAAGTTCAACTGGTCGTCGAGGACAACACCAAGGTTCTTGGCGGTCGGGGACGCAGTCACAGCTGCATTCTCGACTGTGATTGAAAGGTCGGTTAGGGGGGAGGATTTGGCTGGCAGGTGGAGCAATTCTGTTTTGCTTAGGTTCAGTTTGAGGTGGTTGGTCGTCATCCAGGCGGAGATGTCGGACAGACAGGCCGAGATCCGCTCAGAGACGTGGATATCTGAGGGAGGGAAGGAGAGGAAGAGTTGAGTATCGTCGGCATAACAATGGTAGGAGAAGCCATGAGACGTGATAATGTTACCCAGTGATTTAGTGTAGAGGGAGAAGAGAAGGGGTCCTAAAACCGAGCCCTGGGGGACACCCGTCCGCAGGGGGCGGGTGGCCGACAGGGTCCCTCTCCATGACACTTGGTAGGAGCGGTCATTGAGGTATGATGACAGCCATGTTAGCGCAGAGCCAGCCACTCCCATTCCTGCGAGGGCCGCAAGGAGGATCTGGTGGGAATGGGAGTGGCTGACACCCAATGATTATGTTTTTGTTGATATATTTCCTCATATCAACAGATAGCACATGGTTTTGCACATAGCAACCTCTTCCATTCCCATGTACAAAACAATGGTTGCTATGTTACAGGTAGCCATGTTGAAAGACTACACAAACATTCCGTGCAGGCCTCTATTGGTCTGCTTCTAGTCAATAATTTTCAGAATAATTCAGTTGCTAGGGAAATGTTTTGGGCCCAAGTGTATTTCCTGGCAGCTATTATACTAGTAAACACTAAAATTCAAACGGTCACATATTATTATTATTATTATTATTATTATTATTATTATTATTATTATTATTATTATTATTATTATTATTATTATTATTATTATTATGATTATTATTATTATTATTATTATTATTATTATTATTATTATTATTATTATTATTATTATTATTATTATTATTATTATTATTATTATTATTATTATTATTATTATTATTATTATTATTATTATTATTATTATTATTATTATTATTATTATTATTATTATTATTATTATTATTATTATTATTATTATTATTATTATTATTATTATTATTATTATTATTATTATTATTATTATTATTATTATTATATTATTATTTACTTTGTTACCAGGGCCATGATGCAGCAGATCAATGGGACAGAGAAACAATATGGAGAGAGACACTGTGTACTCTGGGGTTGAATAATGACCTGAACTAAACTTCCTGAAATTACCTCACTCAGACATTAGACAGTAGGGCTGGTAATGTTAAGAGACAAGGCTCTGTTTCAATGTAGTGTGCTGTGGAATTTTTAAAGGAATAGTTCGACCATTTTAAAGGAAAACTCCAACATTTTGGGAAATTAGCTTATTTGCCATCTACCCTGGAGTTAGACCACCCCCCCCTCCCTCATCTTTCTCTGCCGAAGACTTTGCGATCTTCTTTGAGGAAAAAGTGGAGAACATCCGCAGCTCCTTCTCCCAACCCCCACCCATTCCAAATGCTGAATCGAGAACCTCATCCTTCACTCTGTCATCTTTCTCTCCCATTACAGAAGCCGAGACCCTGACACTGGTAACGTCGAACCGTCCGACTACATGCCAGCTGGACCGGCTACCTTCCCCACTCCTCCAGACCATAGCACCAGACATCCTCCCATTCCTAACTGCAACCATCAACTCCTCACTCAACTCGGAGGTGGTCCCCACCTCCCTAAAACAAGCCAGAGTCACGCCCCTCATAAAAAAACCATCCCTGAACCCTACCGTCATAGGCAACTACCGTCCTGTCTCTCTTCTCTCCTTCCTTTCTAAAACACTTGAACGTGCTGTATCCAACCAACTTACTGCTTATCTCTTACAGAATGACCTCCTAGACCCTAATCAGTCAGGCTTCAGGACTGGTCACTCCACAGAGACAGCCCTCATTGCGGTCACAGAGGCACTTCACTTAGCAAAAGCGAAAGGCCTCTCCTCTGTCCTGATTCTCCTAGATCTATCTGCAGCCTTCGACACAGTCAACCACCAGATCCTCCTCGCGGCCCTCGCAGGAATGGGAGTGGCTGGCTCTGCGCTGACATGGTTGTCATCATACCTCAATGACCGCTCCTACCAAGTGTCATGGAGAGGGACCCTGTCGGCCACCCGCCCCCTGCGGACGGGTGTCCCCCAGGGCTCGGTTTTAGGACCCCTTCTCTTCTCCCTCTACACTAAATCACTGGGTAACATTATCACGTCTCATGGCTTCTCCTACCACTGTTATGCCGACGATACTCAACTCTTCCTCTCCTTCCCTCCCTCAGATATCCACGTCTCTGAGCGGATCTCGGCCTGTCTGTCCGACATCTCCGCCTGGATGACGACCAACCACCTCAAACTGAACCTAAGCAAAACAGAATTGCTCCACCTGCCGGCCAAATCCTCCCCCCTGACCGACCTTTCCATCACAGTCGAGAATGCAGCTGTGACCGCGTCCCCGACCGCCAAGAACCTTGGTGTTGTCCTCGACGACCAGTTGAACTTCTCTGCTCACATCGCAGCGACAACCAGAACCTGCCGATTCCTCCTGAGCAACGTCAGAAGGATACGCCCCTTCCTGACAAAAGAAGCCACCCAACTCCTCGTCCAATCAACAGTCATCTCCCGCCTCGACTACTGCAACGCACTGCTCGCTGGCCTCCCGGCCACTGCCACTAAGCCTCTTCAACTCATTCAGAACGCAGCGGCCCGCCTGATCTCAAACCTACCGAAGTCGGCCCATGTCACCCCACTTCTTAGGGACCTGCACTGGCTCCCCATTGCTGCACGAATCCGCTTCAAGGCCCTCGACCTAGCATACCGTGCGGCAAAGGGAACTGCTCCCGCCTACCTCCGGTCAATGGTCTCTAACTACACACCCTCAAGACCCCTACGCTCTGCATCTTCTGGCCGCCTCAGACCTACTCCTATCCAAGCTCCGGGAGGGTCATCAAAGAGAAGTCGCCTATTCTCAGTCCTTGCCCCACAATGGTGGAATGAACTACCCACCCCAGTTAGGACAGCCGAAACACGTCCAATCTTTCGCCGTCGACTAAAGACGCACTTCTTCAACCATTATCTGAAAAAAAAAAAAATAATAATCTAACCCTAACTAACCATACTGTCATGCACTTGTCCTAATAAACTAACCTACACTGTAGCACTCAACACTTTGATGAACATTGTTACTCAGCTGATAGAGTTGTGCTCTTCCTGATGGCTTGTCGTACAGAACTTGTAAGTCGCTTTGGATAAAAGCGTCAGCTAAATGACTAAATGTAAATGTAATGTAAATGTACTTGTGTGGATTTTAGGAGAACACAGCAGGGGACACACACACCACTGTCGCAGGACTATCGCAGGACCTTAGCATGTCTTTTACCATGCTTTTTGTAAACTTTATGTACATTATACCTGTTATGTCTTATTCCTATTACTTGTTGCACAATCGCTGCAGGCATGACCACCCGCATTTCACTGTATGCTTGTATGCCGTGACAAATAAAACTCTTGACTTGACTATAATCCCAGTCAGACAGTAGGTGCACTCCTCCACTACAACATGCATGTAACGTAATTTGCATGCATCTCTTAATGCTGCAATTATCAGAGCCATGAGGCCACGTCACTATTTCCCAAACTAAAACTTAAATCATGTATAATCCAGTATATTTTTAAAGTTCCTCCCTCTAGTTGGATTTGGGACCAAGTTACTAACTACTACTGTATCTTTGCTCCCTGACTCAGTTTATTCTGAGGACTGAGAAGAGAGAAGAGAGGAGGGTGGTCACCCAAAACCTAGGCAGACCACCCTCAAGAGCCAGACCAGGCTTCACTCAGCCCAAAACCCAACCCCCCTATTTATAATAAAACACAAGATATTTGGGCCCTAATGATAAGGATATGCACTCAATGAAGAAACCCAATCCTCCTAGCAAACATAATATGCTACTCACAGTGGTAAAATAAAAAGGTCATATGTATTATATATATATGTGTGTGTGTGGGGGGGGGGGGGTGCAAAATACTGTTGCATCCATTATTTCTAGTGGTGGGACTCGATTAAAAATGTCAATCGAATTAATTTGAGAATTAATCACATTTGCAACATTTTTCAATTCAAATGAATTTTGGTATACGAGTGAATCAATGAATGAATGAATGAATGAATGAATGAATGACTTTATTTGACAATATAAAAAAATAAACATGTGACAGAAGAGCACAGTCAGGATATACTGCCAAGGATGAAACACAAAAAAGCTCAGAGCTTATTTCCATTGTGGTCCTTGTAGGGGGGTGGGGGAGTGTGATGCTTAATACATGCATCATACAAAACGTGACATCACAACACATCACATACATGGCCGCCGGCAGATTTTTTTACATTTAATGAACACCTGTATGTGCAATTTCCTGCAATATAGAGCCTTCAATCTTGACCAAAATAAAGCTGCTCTTTTCACTATAAAACTCAGTTTATATTGCAGTATGATAGCTATAATAATAATAACTTCACTGCGAGGGCTCTTTTAGCTAACGCTAGCTAGGCACGTATGATAGCCAATTACTATTACTATTATAATAATAATAATAACTTTCCCATCCTCCCAAAGCCCCTCCGGCCCCGTTCTCATCCGCAGCGGCAGTACCAACAACAACAACAACAACTAATTGACGCTATCAATAGCCCCAGTGAGCGCGGCGGCTGAATGAATGAATGAATGAAAACTTTATTTAACAGATTGCAGAATGGGTACAATACAGTACGGCTCAATACACACAATTGTTAAGGGGATGCAGACCAGAGAAAGACGTTTGTCTTGTTTACATCAGGGTCCATACTAGCCCCTTTCGTGACTGTGCTCAGCACCGAGTGAATCCACAGTCACTTGCTCCTCAATGGGAAACCAACCTAGATTTACCATGAAGGACTGGTTCTGGCCGAACCGTTCGTTATACAAGTATCACAGAGACATTACAAAGGTGCTCACAGTTGCACGAGGGGTTCGCACAGAGATACGGGATGGTTTGAAAGCTCGGCGTTGCTAATAAATATTTTTAATATTTTTTTATAAACTGCTCAAAGCGGCATTATTTCCGCCGTTGGGTGATCACAGCGCCTGCGCAGTGCGCACCATCCCGTATCTCTGGATTCACTCGGTGCAGCGCCGAGGCTCACCATACGAGAAATATTCAGTTTCAATCTGTTTGCGCATTTAGTATACAGTCACAGTGTTCGACTTACGTGATGATTTGCTCCATTTTGATGTAAACGCCGAAGAATAATCCTCACAATGTTATCCAATATCCAGCCTGAATTTTTCAAGGGCTTTCGAAAAAGCCGCCTCCCCCAACATGTCGTATACGTCATGCCGACGAACCGTGGCCCGTGGGCACTGGATCAAACCATTAAAGTGGGGGGTCACACAATCTTTGGAAACTTAAAAACTTGCTATTAAGTGTCATTGCGTATTATTAATTTGATTGAAATTACGTAGTTATGGTTAGATTTATATATTGGGGGGGGGGGGGGGTATATCATATTTTTCATATGATCAAAAAGTGGTGGAGCAAGATCATACCCTTGCTCCCCCAAGTTCAATAGTGGGAGAGCAGCTGCTCCGCGTGCTCTTAAGGCCAGGCGCCTATGATCACATATACCATTTAACATCTATATACATAACAGACTCATACAACATGCAAGGGTGCCTTAAGCTAAGTGTCTAGGTCAAGTATAGTCCCTTTTGAGCCATGTCTTCAGGCTGGACTTGAATCTAACGGCATTGTCCACGATCTTCAGGTCACTGGGCAGACTGTTCCAATAGACAGCTGCTGAATACAGAAATGACTCCTTCCCCATACAGCTCCTGAATCTGACTGGCACAAAGTCAGTTGAGCTGCGAATATACATTATACATACGTTTAAGCAGCGAAATCCTGTATTAGCTACTACACAGACCAACAGATCAATGCAATTTTTAACAAAGTGCAGCAATTTTAGGAATAATATATAGCGCAAAGGACCTTTTGTAAACTCAAGCACTTTCAAGGTAAAAGTAAAACTCAGTACTTTCAAGTACATTCCAGAACAGTTGACAATTGAAAAAAAAAACTCTTGATTGATCTCAATTTCTCTCTTTTTTTTATGAACAACTAAGAGAAAAAGTATTATACTTATTTTATACTTATAGCACATGCATAAGTATGGTCTCCTTTGAAAGGTAACATTCTTACACAATAAAGAAAAATCATCATGCGATTAAATCCATCAATCTTTTTAACTTTTAATTCTTTCTGTAGTTAATTAATCTAAATTAATGCGATAAAGTCCCAGCCCTAATTATTTCATTACATAATTATTACATATTACAGCCTTAAACAGTATTCTGCCTTCTCTCCAAAGCTTGGCAGATAAAATCTGCTACAAAAAAGGCCCCTTCCTGAAGCACAACATTTTATACACATTATACATTTTACTAAAAAGTAATCCTTAGAAGTCTTAAAATAAATGTGTATAGCATGCCACATACGTACATATAACCCAGAGATGAAATACTTAATTTTTTAGATCTGTGGTTTGTGACACAAAATGAGACCATCTCTGCTTTGTTCTGTTGCTTACAGGACAGTCTGCTTTCCTTTCTGTGGTTTCCAGCAGGATGTGTCAGCAGCATTTATCAAGGTTGTCACACTGCATCCATGTGCAGTTCACACGGCCTCAAGACTCAAAACCAAATACTTTTAGTGACGTACAGTATCTAAGGTCCATTTGGTGCAGCAAAATCATTGATGCCATTCCATGAGTTATTTATAGGCTAGTTTGACCTTGAGATCAGTTTGTTTGTGTGTGTCTCAATAGGGAGTCTTCTTCATAATACATTATGAATGCATTGTATTCACCCAGTACCGTTTTTTGTGGTGTGTAAAACGAATCAAGTCAGTCAGGTGTGTAACTTTGTTGTATATTGTTTTTCACCAGAAATCTAAAAGTTGTTCAACTTCATCAAAAACTATGTTTAATTAAAATACGTGTTGTGACAGACTCTGGGGTGTTATGAGCTGTCACCAGATTGGATTTAACATAATACACCAGGCAAAAAAGTAGAAGCTAGTTTAACAGCAGTTTTAATGCTGTTTAGGGGGAAAGGAGGGGTTAGTGGGATCGTCAGCCAGTCCGTAATTCCAGAGAAGCGTCTTGATCCGTTAGCGGGGTTCGGTGTACAGAGAGCGGTTCTGATATGGGCGGGGGATGATCCGGGAGAAGAGACGTCAGACAAGATTCAAGATTCAAGAGGTTTATTTACCAGGGCATACAGTGAAATGTGGTTGGCCATGCCCGCTTTGATTGTGGAAGAATACAATAGTAAATAAAATAAGTAGAGATGATAAAGTAGACATAAAATAGACATGGCAATACAATGTTGACAGTGCCGTCTGGGAGAAATGTGAGGCCATGTGTGAGATTTAAACGTGAGGCCCCCCCTAAAGGTAAAAAAAAATAAAAATTATATAATGTGTGCATACAGTCAACGTATTCTTAAATAATAGCGCTGCCCGAGGCTGGGCATACAGTCAACGTATTCTTAAATAATAGCGCTGCCCGAGGCTGGGCATATGATACAGTCAACGTATTCTTAAATAATAGCGCTGCCCGAGGCTGGGCATATGATACAGTCAACGTATTCTTAAATAATAGCGCTACCCGAGGCTTAGTGGCAATGCACCTGTACAGTCGTACACCTAACAGGTAAAATGCATAAAACACCCCTGGAACCTGATAAACAAGCTTAAAGCCAGGTTAATTTTTCAAGCACGACATGCAGATTTGCAGTTTTGCCTTATTTGAATCGAACTCTATAAGCTTAGTACACACGTCACAAACTGCATGATGCAACACACCGAGTGAGAGAGAGAGAGAGAGAGACAGAGAGAGACCGAGAGAGTGCGCGAGAGAGTGCGCGAGAGAGAGAGAGCGCGCGAGAGAGAGAGCAAGAGAGAGAGAGTGAAAGAGAGAAAGCAAGAGAGAGAGCGCGAGAGAGAGAGCGCGAGAGAGAGAGAGAGAGAGAGAGAGAGAGAGAGAGAGAGAGAGAGAGAGAGAGAGAGAGATCCACGGCGGGAACAGAATAGATTGCATTAAAAACTCACCCTAACGCAGAATCAGGTCCAAGAGGAAGGAGACGACCGTGGAGATGACAAAGTTCACCAGTCCCATGATATTGTCCCCCCCGTTGGGATGAACTTGGGAGTCTGTTCCTAGTTTATCTGCCACACGTTAGCACTCGATAATGTAGCTAACGCTAGCTAGCTAGCGTTAGCTAACGCTAGTTAGCTGTCCCTGCCTTTAGCTAAGCTACTAGCCGACATGGCTAGCCTGACTGAACGTTCTAACACGCAACAACTTTCATCTTCAGTCCATCTGCCGAACGTCCTCTTCGTCTTGGCATAACCTAATCACTATACTTGGTATTGATAAGCTTACGGCAGGGCAGCGTTATTTCTTCTGCTCCGATGCTGCACATTTGGTTTTCAAAAGTAGGATGCTCTTGGCCAAGACATCCACTCGCTCCCGTGGATAGCGCCGAATAGACCCCGTACCTGTACCCCCCTCCCCTCGTGGATAATACCGGTCTTCTTCACATCTCTCTACCGACTACCAGACCGACGCCAACCAGCTCCCCCTAGTGTTAGTCCTCCCACGATGCTTTGCACAAAAGTAAACGGGTCATTGAATGAAACCAATAGTATATCTGCAGAGCCGCAGAGCCCGGAACACTATTCTACAAACTTGTCTAATGTGAAATATATAAGCATGTAAGCAAAACTAGATTTTAGGTCTGTGATGGAAAGTGATTGTTAACATTCTATTTATTTTTATAAAAAATATAATAATAATAATAAAAAATTAAAATAAATATTCGCGAGGCCCCCCTTCTCGCGAGGCCCTGTGCGACCGCACTGCTCGCACGCCCCTAGCGGAGGCCCTGAATGTTGAGCTACAAATTAAAGGCACTGGGTCCTATGTACACTACTATAAAATATACAGTTTTACCTAAGTCCCTATGCTATACTTGCTAGTACTAACTATATACAATAATCACAACAAGTTCTTTCCTTAACACATTAACTGCCACGCTTCTATCCATCAATGTAGGCTCACTGCCACCAGTCTAAGCCTATGGAGATGTTCACCTTCTTTGCAGGGCTATAACTTTTTTAATTGTATTGCTAAATTGACATTACTATGGCCCATTCAACATCGATTATCTATCGTTCAGGATGTAGGAACGTTATACTTTTTCATTCATAGATTCTTCCAAAAATACCTTCTAGAATATAAGTATGTTTTTTAATCGTTTTCTGCAGTAATTCATAGAAAGTGAGTTATAGGCATAAACGCATATATAGATTATCAACTGTCGTTTATTGCCGATACACGCTATATTAAAATGTTTTACTGTACATGATCGTATACGTTATGATTCATCATGCGCGGATGAAAGGGGGGGGGGTCGTTTATAATTCCGTGATCGTCAGTAAATGCTTTATGTAGTATGGGTGATATATTGATCTGATCGGTTTGCAGTGAAAAGAATAAACAATCAAGCTGAAAGTAACGTTACTGTCTTCTTACCGTTCGCCGATGAGACTGGAGGAAAAAGATCCCACTTATTTGACGTCGATCGACTAGATCCATTTCCGGTTTGTATGGCGCAATAAACGCCCAAATCATATCGATTATTGAGTTATGGCAGCGATCCATATGCACGCCAGTGTGTGTCTGTAGTCCCGCAACGATATGTGACTGCCGGACGGATTTCCCAGATGCACCGAGATCACCAGATCCACTTCCGGTTGTAACTCGCCCGATCATCCACCAGGCAGCGGTATTGAGGCGTTGCACTGTTCTGCAGGCTCCCACTGTATCACCAGAGGCTGGGTGGCGGAATTATGAATGCCATGGCGAAGAAATGAAATATGATCTCAATAACGTCGTACAGCGTGGTCTGGCAGAATTAGCATGGCCAGCAAACACGTCGTAAGCCGTTTTTGGCGGTCAATGTGTTAAAGTGACCTTCTTTCCACCCCCCCCCCCTCTTCTTCATAGTTCAGTTCAGTTCAGTTCAGTTCAGAGTTTTTATTTGCCACATGGAATAATACAATCATAGTTTCTTCATTAAAAAATCATAAATAGCCATTCCATGGACAAAAGGAGCAGGAAGAAGAATAAATCTTATAATTACCTGCCCCTTATTCCTAAACTAACATGTATTTTCTTAATGGTCGGCGTATAACCTTATTTACACAAATAATCATTTAGACCATTATAAAAGAAACACAATCCACAGTTTAACAAGAAAAATTTTAATAATAATAATAATGATAAAGAATAAAAAAGAAAAGAAAGAGAAGAGAAAAAAAAATAAAAATCTCACTATTCAGATCACATTTTGATTTTCATACTGACTAAATATTTTTTTTTTATAAATTTTTTTGAATTGATAAACACTGTTACATCCCTTAAGCTCGCTATGGAGAGAATTCCATAACTTTACACCAATAACTGAAGGACACATCTGTTTAAGTGTGGTACGTGCAAACTGATGTTTAAAATTGTATTTTCTCCTACTAAACTCACTTTCTAAATGAAAAAGATTTTGTAGTTTTTCTGGCAGTGTATTATTTCTTGCCCTAAACATAATTAACATTGTTTGAAACTTAACCATGTCTTCAAGTTTAATTATTCTAGATTTAATAAATAATATATTTGTGTGTTCTCGATAACTCACTTTATGTGTGATTCGTACAGCCCTCTTCTGTAGTATATATAATGGTTTTATATTTGTCCCATAAGTATTCCCCCATACTTCAACACAATAACTGATATAAGGTGAGATGAGTGAGCAGTAGAGTGTTCTCATTGCCTCATACTCTAACACATCCTTTACTTTATTCATAACAAAAATACTCTTGGACATAGTGTCCTTTTCTTATGTGTTTAAAGTGACCTGTGGTGCGTGAGTGCAGAATGTGTGTTGTGTGTGTGTATGTGTGTGCTCATGTGTACTTGTGTGTGGAGAGATCAGTGTTCAATGTTCTGATGGCCTGGGGGAAGAAGCTGAGCCTTTTAGTTGGGTCAAGAACCAAAATTCCGTGACCATTCTCTGGCTAAGATGTTTTGATGATTGATTTGACTTCTATGGACCTTTTATAAAATATTTAGCCCCCGTGTCCCTCCCAAAAATCCCGGCATTTTGTCAGATGGCCAAATCCAAAATACCTGCTGACGCCATCTTGAGAAATGTACTTTTGATCCAGAGCACCTAGAATCATGTATGACAGTGGCGGCTCGTGAATTCTTCACGGGGGGGGGGGGAATTAATTAGTATCCCCCTCTATCTCTCCTTCTCTCTCTTTCTCTCTCTCACACACAGCGCGACATGGAATCGATTAGTTACACAATCAGACCTAGTATGTGTAGTAGTATATACCAAGAATAACTTCAGTATGAGTACAGGGCTGTACACATATTTTGCATATTGTTAAACGAGCCAAGGCTAGCTATTAAACTATCGATATGAATCGAAAATGGGGGACCCTGATGTAAACAAGACAAACGTCTTTCTCAGGTCTGCATCCCCTTAACAATTGTGTGTATTGAGCCGTACTGTATTGTACCCATTCTGCAATCTGTTAATAAAGTTTTCATTCATTCATTCATTCATTCAAACATAGACGATATTGAACAATAATCCACTTATTTTCAATCCAAACGAAACTCCACTCCAGAGAGAGAGAGAGAGAGAGAGAGAGAGAGAGAGAGAGAGAGAGAGAGAGCGTTAGTTAGTTAGTTTAGCATTAGCTGAGTGGCTAACAGCGGCTAACGTTAGCTGAGTGGCTAGAGAGAGAGAGAGAGAGAGAGAGAGAGAGAGAGAGAGAGAGAGAATTAACTCACTTTGTTTAATTGAAACGTGGTCCAGCCGGAGGGCTTGATAAAGTGTATGTCCACTGACTGTCCCCCAGACTGTTGTCGATGTATATCCACTGCCCACTGTCCAGACTCGAGACTGCATTACAACACACAGCATCGAACATCCTGCAAACTACCTGGCGTTCTACCGTCCACTTTTAAGCAAAACCGAGAAATGCGGCTACGGAAAAGTACTGTCGTCGCCGCGTTGGCCAATCAGAGAGCGTCTCCGAGAAATGCGGCTACGGAAATTATAGACGCCTCTTGCTTAGACCGCTTCAAAACGCGCTCGTGTTCCATCATAATACATCATATTTCAACGCACAGCGCGTTACGCACTGATTGGCTGCGACGGATACAGCGATGAAACAGTGCACGGCATGCACGCGCACTCAAAGCGCTATTGCGTCTAGCCCGAGAGAAATGCGGCGAGGAGAAATGCGGCTATGGTAACGGAACGTATTCTTTATCAGTGTGTCACTTCCTGTTCAGGAAAACGATTATTTATATTTGATATATTAACGTTATATTGTGCATTGGAAACACAAACATACTTAAAATGAGTAAATATTATTCATTTTAAACATGTTTATATTATTTATAGGGCTATAAAACAAAAAAACAAAAAAAAATCTTATTCTTCTCTCTTTTAACCAGGGTTAACCAGGGGGGTCGGCGCCCTAGCGCCCCTAGTGGCCAGCCGCCACTGATGTATGAATACACTTTTTTGTGTAAGTCAACCATGACGATTCCAATTCTGACATCAGTTTGACTCTATGACATCAATTTGACCCAGAAATCCAAGATGGCTACCATCTAGTAGAGCGAAAATGTAACTTTTAATGTCAAAACCAATTTTACCATGGTACTGCTGTACTTTAAACAAACTACCTTCATAAGGATCTCAGCAAAATAATTTATGAATGTACAGTATGACAAGATAACTAATTATACTTCAAAATACGCTGTCTTAAGTTAAATAGCTGTAACTTGAACAGGTTAACAATGAAACCACTTTAAACATGTCATGATCAGTCCGAATCAGAGCATTCTGCCTCACTAGATTCTGAATCATCAGATTCCAATGAATCACCCCTCCTCCATACATCATCATCTCCCTTCTCATCATCATCCTCCTCACTCTCCTCTTCCTCACTTTCTTCAGCTGGCCCTGGTGCAGGTAGATGTGTTGGGAGAGCAGGTTGTGTGTGGCAGACAGGGCGACAGCGACCACCCACCAGCTCCCAGCCATGTTTGAGTGGCGAAGGGTGTCGCTTCAGGGAGGGGTGGCGCACTACTAGATATGCCAAGTAGTTGGCACGGAGGCAGTGTTGGCGTAGGCTATCTGCATCTGGAGGGAGATGGATGAATGATTTGTTCTTCATTCTCTTCCACTTTGTGGCACGGGCCTCAGCCATGGTGCTACTCTTCTTGTCACCATAAATAACATGTCGTGTGAACTCGAACAGCTCTTCTAGCACCTCCTCCTCAAGGTCAAGGCTATCTCCACACCGCGAGAGCAGCCGTCGTGCCATAGGGCTCTTTGCCACCTTGTCATACACCGACGACTTACCCTTGCCATAGAAGCCTGAGTTGGCATCACAGCCTGTAATACAGTGTAGCTGCACAATACAATCTGCCATCTCCTCAGTAACCAGGCCACGGCAGAAGACTGTGTCCTGCTTTCTCTTGATACAGAGCATACCGGGCAGCTGTTGAGAGATGACCGCTGCCGTGACATGGGCAACAGTGTCGGCTGCATCAACGACAACAGGGCCACTGTAGCCTGACTCACGTAGAACTGTGTAAGCTGAGAAGAGGATGGTGTCAACCTCAGACTGGTCAAAGCTGTAGTTCTGCATTGGTTGCTGGGTTGACAAGTTGGTGCAGTGGGAGCCAACAGAGTAGATGATCTCTGTATCTACACCCTGTGCAACAAGGTCAGTCAGATAGCTGCATATTACTTTTTGTAGCCGCTCCTTGTTGCTGACGCTACACAGCAGTGTTTTGAACTCTCTGGCAGAGGGGAAGGGGTCGCCCAGCTTCATGTAGGTGTTGGGGACATGTACCTTACCTTGTACCCGCAGGTCTCGCTCATCATCTTTAGTTGAGTATGCTGCGTCGTACGGGTCATTTACACAGAAAATACGGTCAGCATCACCATGGCGGGCCACCATAGTCCAACCACATAGTCCAACCACTAGTGCCATCTTGTTTCTGCCAATCTTCTGCTGATGGGGTTGCCATCCTCCAGATCATGCCGATGTCGACGAGCGGTGTAGGGTTATTGCAGATCTACAGATTGGAGAGAGAGCTTCTGAATGAGCTTGCTCTTCTGTGTCTTCCTATATGTGCCGTTGGAGTTGAATAAGGCCACACATTCCTCGACAACATGATGTTCCAGCAACTCGGAGAGATTCACAAGTTGACTGACCTCAACCAGGTCGGTCACTGCCTTGAGAGCACTCCGCTCCATCTCAGCAGCTCTTGCTTTGAGTTCCTCCCCGCGCTTCTCCATGCAGGGCCGCTTGGCAAATGTCAAGCGTTTGCTCAGAGGGACCGGTGCATGGAGGCAGGTTTTCTTACTGAACACCCGGTCTCGCAAGAAGCTGGTCAACTTCTCCTCTCCCACAGCATGGGCTGAGTTGAAATCCGCAATGAGTTCATCGGAGGCAGGCATGGCTGACTGTAGGGTGTGGAGGGTGGGTGAGGCTGGATCAAATGGGAAGGAATCAAACTCATGCATGCATGCGACCAGGTCCTGCACGCGCTGCTCATCTTCTCTCATCCTTTTCGAACCACATTCTATGTGCTTCCTCTTGGCTTTTATTTTTTTGGCCAGGGCATTGTGAGCCACCCGGATCTTGGCCAAATTGTTTACATTTCTGGAGTGCACCAGCAGCTGCTTCTCATTCTGGAGGATGGAGAGCCAGCCAGACTTCATTTTGCTGCCCTTGTTCATTGTACACTCGATCCACATGTCCCAGGCCATGATGGAGTAGGGGTTTCCTGTGATGGACTGAGTGAAGTCAGTACGAAGGAAGGCGACCTGATCAGCAGGGAGAGCTGTCAGCATTGCCCAGAAGTCAGACAGCCACCTTCCATCAGTGCCTGTGACACAATCTTGACATATTTTATGCACGCATGCTTAACCTGGATGTTTGCCTCATAGTCCTGTACAAGACATTCTAAACGTTGCAGAAACATCCAGTTACAGCGGTGTGCAGTACCCCCTCCTGTCAAGGTGTCATTGAGAAAGTCGTCATTGTCAATGATACTGATGCTTGGTTCTCCTTCAGCGATCCCGCCAGGACACACCGAACACCGCTCAAGGTCATGCATGGTCCAGACATCACGCAGGAGAAGCACATTCTGGTAGCTTATCCCCATGCCCAGCCCAGTAAGAGTCAACAAGCTCCTTGTTTCGAGTCATCCCATGAAGGGTGACAGTGGCATTGATGGCGGTAGTGGTGGGTCGCTTTATGACGTACTGTGTTATGAGAGAGGTGAGAGAGTGTGTGCTTGGAGTCAGATCTACCCCCTTCTTCCCCCACAAAGCAGATAGCAGCTGCACCATGAGAGGCGAAAGCTCTTCCTCCTCTTCTAGCTCCTCGACCCTCGGTGGCCATGGGACAAGTTTGATTGACTTGATGTCATTCTTGAGCCGCTCAGCCACATTACGTACCAGTTGCTCACTGCTGACACCGATGGAGGAGAGTGCTGCTTCGACATATGAACCACCCCCAGACTTGTCATAGACTAGATCGCTATGGCTCCTCTGAGGGCGGGAGAGGAAGCCGATCTTGCTCTCAAACTCCCGGGTCAGGATGTCTTTGATGTAGGATGACTTGACCCTGGATGTTGGGAATCCATACCGAGAAATTATAGAGCTGTAGTCTTGGAGGAGACTCTGCAGTGATCTTAGCTCATGTTCCTCAAAGATAACTGTTCTGATGTGGTCAAAGAAGATAGTCTGAGCCTCATGGAGAGTGACATTGTGCATGTGTGGGAGTTTGTCATCTTCACTAATTTTCTGGTAATTACGCACATATTTCAACCAGCATTTGAGGTGATATCTGATTTCAAGTGCATAGGGCTGATCAGCTGCATAATCAATCCGCATTCTCTGATCTTCCAGGGCCACCATGTGGCTCTTGAAAGCTGCCCATGCGTGATCGTACGAAATCAGTACCAGCTTTGATTCTGGGTGCTTGGACGACTCTGTCTTACAGCACCACACATTTGGTTTTATCATGTATCAGCCCAAGACTCAATCTCAGCCGCTTGGCAGCTGGAGCCGCAGCTGGGGAACAAACATCAGACATAGACAAAGACTCAGATTGGCTTTCATCAACCTCTCGTCTTTTCATAGTTTCATAGTTTTGCAATTATGCCACATCAATGTGGAATGCCCTACCCAAAGCTGTAAAGGAATGTGAATCACTACCCACTAAACTCTCAAAGAACAAATACGGGAGACTGCAATTCGAAACTGGCCCCTGCAAATGTCCTAACCCAACCCCCTCCAATGTACAGTAAATGACCAAGTATGGCTTTGTCAATATTCCAATGTACAGTGTACATATTAGCTAACTAGTTGTTGTTGCTAGCTAGCTAGCTATTGGGGAAGTTGGTAGCACCAGTGCTATCAATGGAAAGGTTAGTCTGAAGCCCTGCCCAAACACCAAATCTTACCTTCCCATTCAAAAGTAAAATTTTTGCTCTACTGTCTCTATTTACATTTTGCTCTACTGGATGGTGGCCATCTTGGATTTCTGGGTCAAATTGATGTCATAGAGTCAAACTGATGTCAGAATTGGAATCGTCATGGTTGACTTGCACAAAAAAGTGTATTCATACATGATTCTAGGTGCTCTGGATCTAGATTCTAGGTGCTCTTGTCTTTTCAAGACAAGAAAACAATAAATACAAACAAACATAATTAAAAATAAAACCAACAATAACAAACATACGAAACACTATACATAACATAATCAAACAACCCCCCGCCCACACCCATCCAACCCAACTCATTACATTATACATTATTATTATTATATAAAAAAAACAAAATGTAAAATAATAAAATGTTATATGTCAAGCATTGTGCCGGTACCCAAAAGTAAACTCTTTACTTGCTTTTTAAAGCTTTCTTTGCTTGTTGCTTGAGTAATTGCATATGGCAACCTATTCCACTGTGAGATCACCCTATACATTGCAGTTATTTTCATTGCATTGATAAACGCTGCTGACACATCCTGCTGGAAACCACAGAAAGGAAAGCAGAGTGTCCTGTAAGCAACAGAACAAAGCAGAGATGGTCTCATTTTGTGTCACAAACCACAGATTAAAAAAAAAAAAAAAAAAAAATGTTTTAATTATTTCATCTCTGGGTTATGTACCTATGTGGCATGCTATATGTTACCGGTCCCAATGGGCTACTGGGTACCGGAACAAATCATGTTTGCAGCCGGTCTCCATTCACTCCCTGAAAGCATAGGATATGATCAAGAGGAATGAAGACACGTGTTGCTCAGTTAACTCCAAGACTCCTCTCAGAGTTCATAAAACTCTGAACAAAACATCATATTTACAGTAATTACATAAGTATTCTTTACATTTGTCTGTCTGTTCCTGTGTCTCAGGTTAATCAATGTCAAACGTTATCAAGTTATTCATTGAAATCATTTACTTTCACCTTTGTTTCATTATCCTTGGTTATCAAACCATTCATGTAAATCAGATACACATGCCTCTTGGGTTCAATATCAATGGTCACTTAAACCAATGGTCACTTAAATCATAAGCGACATATTCATACTTCTCTTTACTGTAATACCAAATATTCACTCTACACGTGCATGTGTGAGCTTTTAGGATAACTCACAATGTAAGATTACACCTTTAGACGAGGGGGGCGAGGGGATAGGAAAGATAGAGGGAGAGAGGGAGAGAGAGAGAAAGAGAGAGCGGGAGAGAGAGAGAGAGAGAGAGAGCGGGAGAGAGAGAGATAGAGATAGCTTAACTATTCCACTTTTAGCCAAAGGCTTGAACAGTAATTTAAATACTTATTACAATATGCTATTGAAACAACATATTGGACATGTCATCAATGTCCATAGGTCAGAGAGCACCAAAGTCAAACCTACTTTTACCGTAACCTACTTTGGGTAGTTTAAGACTGCTCTTAAACTTCATGGGAAATATTCCTTTCCTAGAATCATTTGCTCCTATTAAAACTTCACAAAATGGTGTCTCCTTAACATTCAGTTCTGACTGGAGGTCAAGTCAAGTCAAGTCAAGAGTTTTAATTGTCACGGCATACAGGCAGGGCCGCCTCAGGGGGTGTGCGAGCAGTGCGGTCGCACAGGGCCTCGCGGGAAGGGGGGCCTCGCAAAAAAATTTTTTTTTTTTTTTTTTTTTTTTTTTTTTGCGAGGCCCCCCTTCCCGCGAGGCCCTTTTTCATCACAGACCTAAAATCTAGTTTTGCTTATATGCTTATATATTTCACATTAGACACGTTTGTAGAATGACTTGTTCCTGGGTCTGCACCTGGGTCACTATTGGAGCTCTGGTGCTCTGCAGCAGGCATTGGTTTCAATGAGGGGAGGGGTTACACTATTCTAAAGCGTCTGACTATTCCGCGCGGCGCGCGTGCAGCATTGGAGTTTATCCGAGCCAAGGTGAAGAGGACATCGTTCGGCAGATGGACTGAAGATGAAAGTTGTTGCATGTTAGACAGTTCAGTCAGGCTAGCCATCCCGGCTAAAGACAGGGACAGCTAGTTAGCTTTAGCTACGTTATAATATTGAGTGCTATCCCGTGTGGTTCAGTCGGGATAGCCATGATGCTGTCGCCGGCTAGTAGCTAGCTTAGCTAACGGCTAACTAACGTTAGCTAACCTATCCAGAGGAGCGAGGCGAGGCGAGTGGATGTCTTTTCAAAAGAAGCAATACGCCGAAAGGTGTCCAGTCTGCCGGAAAGTACTCGAAGAAGAAGAAGAAGAAATTACACCGTGGGGCCAAGAAAGTCTCCTTCCACGTTGATACTGCGTTATGGTGAGTGACCGTGAGTCAACATATGATTATATACCCGCCGTGGATCTGTCTTTCTCTCTCTGGAGCCAAACTGGTCGACTAGCTAATACTACTAGTAGCTAACGCTAACGGTGTGTGCCTGGTGCTGGTGGTGAGAGCACCTGGCTGTATGCAGCTACATAGAGCCACGTGCCTGATTGAGCTAACTGTTAGCCAGACGCCATGTGTGGGCTGGCTGGCTGGCTGTCGGCCCACCACGTCCTCCCCACACCCAGTCTCCTCGGCCGGAGCCGTGGCCCCCCGTACTATACCAGGAGGGAGGGGTGGGGAGCGAAGGTGGAGGGAGGCGCGCTGAGGCCTTTCGTCAACGTGGAGACCTGTGTTGCGGCCTTTCGCCCTGCGCCCTCGTGCAGGTAACTAAGATTAATGAAAATGTCATGACATTACCCCACTCTTACTTCCTTCCCCTCCCGAATGTTTTGTTAATAACGATGTTTTTTTCCAGGCAAAACATATGCTACTTCACAACATTTGGAGATACGACATGTGCTGTGTGTGAATGGTGTAGCTTGTGTAGCTTGTGTAGCTTGTGTAGCGTTGGGCCATTGGCCAAAGCTGTGTGTGGCCTGGTGTCACAGAGTACCTGGCTAGCCTATTTAGCTGATGTCGGCCATTGGCTCCTTGCTTTGGTTTCTCTGGTATACCCTGCTCTTCTTGTTGGATTTAAGTGTTGATCTTTGTCCTTTTGAATCTGTCATACATGCTCTAGTCTCTAACACACACACACATGACAAACACACATGTTCTCTCTCTCTCTCTCTCTCTCTCTTTCTAACACACACAGTCTGCCTATGGCGGCCTTTCTCGATGGCTAGGCTGTGCTCAAGGATCTTCAGTCACAGTGCTCAGGTATTCTGCCACTGTGTACTCTCTGTTTAGGGCCAAATAGCATTTCAATTTCTTTCCAATGTGTCTCTCTCTCTCTCTCTCTCTCTCTCTCTCTCTCTCTTTTGATCTTTGTCCTTTTGAATCTGTCATACATGCTCTAGTCTCTCTCTAACACACACACACATGACAAACACATGTTCTCTCTCTCTCTCTCTCTGTACACTGTATATTGACTGTAGAACGGGAGCTCTCTCTCGCTCTCTCTTTTGCTATATGTTGACTGTATCATGCCCCGCCTCGGGCAGCGCTATTATTTAAGAATATGTTGACTGTATATATAAAAAAAAAAAAAAAAAAAAAAATATATATATATATATATATATATATATATATTTTTTTTTTTTTTTTTTTTTTTTACCTTTGGGGGGGGGGGGGGGGGGGGCTCGCGTTAAATCTCGCACAGGGCCTCGCATTTCTCCCAGGCGGCCCTGCATACAGGTATACAATGAAATGCGGGTGGTCTTGCCCGCAACGATGTGCAATATTCAGTGGTACAACATATAATAGAATCAAAAAATGAAAAACAACATTGTGCAGTAAACAGGTAACAGGTAACATGGAGTGACATCTCGGTATCTGTACATAGTTATTTACAGAGCATATGGGACATGCTAGTTAGCTTTGGTAGTGCAATACACTGTTACTGTTATTCTAATTTAAAGTGTCCTTTCCTTGTATAATGTGTATAATGACATGTGCGTTCTGGTGACGTATGCATACTACGGCCTTCAGGCACCTTTTCAGGGAAAGTGATTACCCTTATTCCCTATTTTCGTTAGGTCACCTTATTTCACATTATAGTCAAACGACCTTACTTCACATTATAATCAAGCGTTCAGGTTTCAGCATTGGATAAATAAGTCACAATGTACCTTAATAATATAACATCTTTTATACCCCAGCGGCAGGTATGCGCTGCTAGTATTTGATAACGTGGAAAACGCCATTTTCCCTCGCGGCAAATGCATATCACAATGTGCGTGCACATAACATATTTTATATTCTTACTGACGTGGTTAAACATTCAACTCGTTTCACAATTCTTGTTACTCATTTCACCTAACGTTATAACTTCTAAACTATAGTGTTTTCGGTACTTTTCACCGTGTACTGACCTGAAAGCATAGGATATGATCAAGAGGAATGAAGACACGTGTTGCTCAGTTGAACTCCAAGACTCCTCTGGCGTGAGAGGGCGGAAACCGTCACCTAGGGGAACCTGGCGCATCACCTGTACTACATAGTTCCGCTCTTAACTTCCTGTCTAATCAATTCTCCATCTCACAGTCAATGTGAACTTGGTTAATTATATTAACGTATTGCTGGTAATATAAAGTTGACCATAATTCTTCTAATCATGTAAATTAGATAGGTACAAAGTTACACAAGATTATGCACATATTCTTGAGGATACTACATATACGCAGGGGTCGATACACATGCAGGTTCTCATACAGTCAGGGGTTATAGCACACAGCAGGGTCCTCCTTCCGGAAGCAGATAAACACAGCATGGGGTCACACAGACTGTGACAGACAACAATCTTCCTCCTCCTCCTCCTCCTCCTCCTCCTCCTCCTCCTCCTCCTCCTCCTCTCTTCTCTCTTACTCACTTCTTCTCTCGATCCGTACAGGTGTCTGTAATGATTCCAATGATTCTGCCACTCTGTCTCCCTTTCCTGCGCTGCTTGATTGTGTGGTGATTGTGCTCACCTGTCTCGGGCGCGTCTGGCACAGGTGCGCTTCATCTGTGCTGATGCGCTCCACTCTGCCTGGAGTCTCTCCGGAACTCCTAATATGGTCATATACCCCAGTACCTTGGCCGACACATAGCAGCCGTCTATTACCGCGCCAGCCGGTCTGCCACAATGTATAAACAGGTCAAATAACCGAGGTCGTGTGTATTCTTAACTCAGGACAAGTGAAGCAATAGCATTCGGTAGCCTCATAGCACGCATAAGATTTCTCATGGAATGGAAATCCATTCAAAAAGTCCAGGCGGCAACAGAATGTGATTTGGGGTCAATAGCTCAAGGTCATTAGCATCATCAGACAACTTTGTACGATCATTTAGTATGGCCTCCACTTTGCATGACAGTGTGAAATCCTTCATCGTCTGTAACGTTTGGGGTTTTGCTCTCCTCAGGGAGCAAACCCCTAGCGTTACCTGATGGTAATTAACCTGTCTATCTGCCCTGATTGCATTCATTGGTACCTGGTGTGTATAGTTAGGTTGGCTTTATATGCTCTTCCTGGTTACTGTTTAGATTGTCAGTCGATCACTGAACCTTGCCGTAAGTAGTACCTTGCATTCTTGCTAAAGCCTTATCGCTCCTTGCCACGGAGGGTAAGTTCATTCGCTGTTCATTTATTGATTACCGTGTCATTGCTTATCGTTTTGTATAACGTTACTGTGTGCTGATGTAGCACCGACGCCCGACGTGTTTCTTTTGTTATCTGTTTTGGAGACAGTGTTTCTCCCCTTTGCTTTCCCCGTTTTGTGATACAGCCAGGGGTGTAGCTCCAGATTCTGGGCCCCATGAAAGTATTTGTAGGCCCCCAGTGAATGCGAGCGCGCGTTAGCGCGCAAGCGGATTTTTTTTGCCATTTTTTTATTGATGAAAACGCATAATATGGTTTTTACCTATACATTCGGATCAGCAGTTCAGCACCTGCACTGTTGGTGGGTGAGCCTAGTAAAGGATGTCACATTGCGTTCATCTTCAATGAATGGACCAATGCAATAGTCTACCAAAGCCCCCCCTCTCTCTCTATATATCTCACACACACACACACACACACACACACACACACACACACACACACACACACACACACACACACACACACACACACACACACACACACACACACACACACACACTTCAGAAACAAACATAGTATCAATGAGAGCATCAATAATACATCTGAGTGATGTCTAGTAAAAAAAAAAAAAAAAAAAAAATTGGGGCCCCCCCTCAGTGCTGGGCCCTTGGAATCATCCTAAGCTACCCCCCCCCCAGCTACGCCCCTGGATACAGCTCAGTTTATGTGTAATACTACAGCGTGTTTTTGGAGACTTGTATTCTCCCCTTTACTTTCCCTGTTTTGGATACAAAGGTTCTCCTCTTTTCTTTTATACGTTGTTGTCGGTGTGTACGCTCTGCACATTTATAATAAATAATTATCCTTTGTTTGCCTCTCATCTATCCGTTCTGCACTGCACCTGCAGGTCCAACACACCTACCCAACCGTAACAATCGTCCACACATTGTTGATGAAGAACAGTGTGTAAAATACATGTGATACGTTCCCAAACGCCACCACGATGGGATCCAGCAGGAAGGTTAAAATTCCATCTAATACCTTCCTGTGCCATAGTCATTTGCACTTTATTGTGATCCAGTGAAGCCAGGGCCTCTCTGAGTTCTCTTTCAGCTCCTATGATGTTAGTTCCATTGTCCGATCGGCCGCATCGTAGAGACATGTCCTCTGTGAGATAGATAGATAGATAGATACTTTATTAATCCCCTTGGGGAAATTCAGGGTATCTCGCAGCTCACAACAGTATACAGACATTGACCGCTCCCATACAGTTATTACACGTTATGTCTGTGTAACGGGTGTAAAACTCACTCCCCAGAGGCATCCAAACTGAGCGCTTAGAAGGGAATTCCTTTCTTGGCGCAACGGTTTGTGATGTCGCCCGCAGTGCGGACGCCTGGGGTTTGACTCCCACTCAAGGCATGGTCGAATTCGTGGCAGGGGCGAGTTGCCTCTGTTACACTGGTGCCGTAGACCCGGATGCCTTGGGTGGTGTGAGTTTAGGGGGGGTGAGTGTAACGGGTGTAAAACTCACTCCCCAGAGGCATCCAAACTGAGCGCTTAGAAGGGAATTCCTTTCTTGGCGCAACGGTTTGTGATGTCGCCCGCAGTGCGGACGCCTGGGGTTCGACTCCCACGCAAGGTATGGTCGAATTCGTGGCAGGGGCGAGTTGCCTCTGTTACATCTGCATCATGAATTAAAATAAGTACATGATTAAATTCAATTAAATCATACCCATCAATATAAGGAGCGTGATTAGATAAAAGCAGGTGTATAAAAACAGTGTATAAAAACAGGTGTAAAAACAGGTGTAAAAACAGGTGTAAGAAACAGGTGTGTGGGTCAGAGGTCAGGTCCCCCGCACTATAATACGCTGTTGTACAGTCTGATGGCTGTGGGGACAAAGGACCTCCTGTGCCGCTCAGTCCGTGAGTGCAGGGAGATGAGCCGTCCGCTGCGACTGCTGCTCTGCCCCACCAGGGTGTGGTGGAGAGGGTGGTTGGTATTGCCCATGATGGCCAGCAGCTTGCTCTGCGTGCGGCTCTCCACCACGGTCCCAGTGGGTCCAGTCTCCTCCCCACCACTGAGCCAGCCTTCTTGACCAGCTTATCCAGCCGTCTGGTATCCCTGGCCGTGGTATTACCACCCCAACAGACAGCGGCATAGAGGAGCTGGAGCACACTTGACACCACTACCTGATAAAACATGAACAACATTTCCCCACACACATTAAAAGACCTGAGCCTCCTAAGGAAGAACAGCCTGCTCTGTCCTTTCTTGTAGAGCGCTTCTGTCGGGTCTGGAACCTTTTGAGAACCCGATCGGTAATAAGATTTAAAAAGAAGTGAAGAATGAAACACTTTTGAGGTAGTTTTATTATATAAAAATGAATGAACAAGGTATAAAAGTAGATAAGATATAAAAAGTGGAATAAACAATAATACTAGTAGTTTGAACACAAAGTGAAATGACCGGCCGGCCACAGTGTGTTCCTCTCAAGAAAAAAGCAGAAGTGTGTCCTGGCTTCCCGCCTCCGATCCCTTTTTCACTCCTCCCCATGGCACGTCATATAATTGGTGTGTGTGTGCCTGCGTGTGTGTTGGTGTGTGTGTGTGTGCATGCTGGTGTGTGTGTGTGTGCTATTGTGTGTTGGTGTGTGTGTGTGTGCATGCTGGTGTGTGTGTGTGCATGCTGGTGTGTGTGTGTGTGCTATTGTGTGTTGGTGTGTGTGTGTGTGCATGCTGGTGTGTGTGTGTGTGTGTTAGAGTGTGTGTGTGTGTGTGTATGCTGGTGTGTGTGTGCTATTGTGTGTTGGTGTGTGTGTGTGTGTATGCTATGTGTGTGTGTGTGTGTGTTAGAGTGTGTGTGTGTGTATGCTGTGTGTGTGAAGAGGGGAATGTGTTCTAGGTGTGTGTGTTGGAAAGGGAGGGAAAAAGATTTATTGATATGTGTCTTATCGTTTAGTACTTAAACTCTACTTGGCCCCGTCCCCTAATCTCGGGTAATCTTAGTCAAGTCATAATTTAGTTACTTGTGGCATTTCGTGTCAAATTAATTGAGTTAAAGCTATTCGCTCCAACGCTGCAGTCTTGGGAGAATGACTATGCCTTTGTCGTGTGTGTGAGTATTTATGGTCTCTGATTAAGATCTTGGTGCTCTTGTTGTGCCACAGAGAGAGAGGGGGAGAGAGCCAAGAAACCAGGAACTGCTCACATGATTACACATGTACCCATAGAATGTTTCTGCTATAATCTGACACTTCCGCGTTAGCAGCCCAGGCCAGCTTATCGTCTAGGTGCACGCCTAAATATTTGTATGTCTGCACTGTTGCAATGTTGTTTCCCCGTATGCTGACTGGTTGCAGAGGTGGTTTCGACCTGCGGAAATCCAGTACCATCTCCTTGGTCTTTTTTGCATTCAGGAGAAGGCCGTTCCGTTCCGTGGCAGATGAATCTTCTCAATACAGGAGTCTGTATCAAGCGACTAAGCGACTTGATGCGACTAAGCGACTAAGTCCAGATGAACTGCTCTACTTGACATACAAGTGAAAATAACTCTGTAGCGCTTTAGTACATTACGACCACGCTTCACATCAATTGGACCAAAGTAATCCACACCGACATTTGTAAACGGTGGGAAATCCGTTATGTTATGAATCAAGGTAAGAATGTTGAGTCCAGTAGTAGAAGGCAAGAAGGAGGCGGAGATGGTGTTGCTCTTCTAAAAAAGGTGTTTCTTTTATTATCAGAAACAGGTAGAGCGATGATATATGCAGCATGAAAACATAAAGATAGCCAGGCTACAGGGCGGTCAGGTGGCGTAGCGGAGATTGCGTTCGTCACCAACACCGAAGACGCTGGATTCGCCTGTTCGAATCCAGCTCACTGCTCCGGCGTTGTCACCAGCTTGGCTGGCCGTTCACACTAATACAATTGGCTGTATTAGAGGGTGGGAAAGCTGGCGGGTGGGTCCGGGTCGTTGTAAACAGCGACTCCTACAGTTCGGTCGGGGCGCCTGCTCAGCGCGGATAGGATCTAAGGGGGGTAGTGTGATCCTTCCACACGTTACACCCTCTCAGTGAGAGTCCCCGCTGCCAGGTGAAAAGAAGCGTTTGATTGGCTAGACGTGTGTCGGAGGAAGCACGTGATAGCCTCCACTCTCCCAGACCGACTGTGGGGGGTAAGTGCGCAGCGACCAGGAAGGGGATTGGGAATTGGCATAACGACTAACATTGGGATGGGAGAAAATCGGAGGAAAAAGGAGGGGGAAAAAGACAATAAAAAAAAAAAAAAAGGATAGCCAGGCTACAACTGAAAGTAAAGGAAAGATAACGACTACTCAAACGTGAGAATAAATAACAAAACTAAATAATAACACCAGGCCAGATATCCCACTTCTGCCCGTGGATGACTGCCTCCAGTAACACTGTTGAAGAACCGACAACAGAGAGGAGAACAGAGGATTACTATAAAGGGCAAGAATACCCAGCAGACATCACACAGTAATCAGTGACACAAACACACACAGGTGACAACAATCAGAGATAAGTGCAGAGACAGGGTGAGGTACTCCAGGATGGCAGTAGGGCTTTCATTCCTGTGAGAGGATAGAAAGCCCAAACGTTACACCGTTACAGTTCTCTCTGTGGGGAGAGCTGCCATTTTCAGTTTGCCCACCTTTCCTGCAGAGGTAGCATTCTGTTCTTACCTTTCTTACTGCTGAATTGGCGTTTGTGATCCAATATCCTTTCCTCTGATTGGAGAGTATATGATTCCGACCACCCAGTTGTTCATGAATATGACATGAGTAGGAGAGTTGAGATATGTTGGTCCTTGGCGAGAAGGAATGGGTGTTTTGCATCTTAAGAATGGAAGCCTTATTTAGTCGTCCTCCAACCCTCAAAAGACCTCCTTCATAAATTGGGTCAAGTGGGGCGGCGTGGCTCAGGGGTAGAGCGGGGCGTCCAATGATCGAAGGGTTGGTGGTTCGAATCCCGCTCAAGCCCATGTCCATCCCATTGCCGTTGTGTCCTTGGGCAAGACACTTAACCTACTTGCCTCGTATGAATGTGTATGCATGTGAATGAATGTTGGTGGTGGTCGGAGGGGCCGTAGGCGTTGATTATTCGCCACGCTTCCGTGAGTCTGCCTCATAGCAGCTCTGGCTGCAATTGTAGCTTACCACCACCGGTATGACTGTGTATGAACGAATAATGGACTCTGTGAAGCGCTCTGAGTCAGAGCAACAGTCAGAGAAGAGCACTATATAAATCCAATCCATTATTATTATTATTAAGTTTGTACTCTCCTTTTTCACTCTAGATTTCCAAGATGTTAATGCAACAATCTCACTGTGGAAATCTGTCCCACTGGCTGAAGCGAACAATAGATGTCTAGGCTTCAAAGAGATCCTCTACAGACAACCTTTGTCCTCACAGTGTGGCTTTATATTTCTTAAATGTTACTTGTCCTTTCAGACAAGTTATGTTTTTGTAGATTTTTATTAGGTTTTTACTACCGGGCAGTCTGGTAGAGAGAGAGAGAAGAGGAAAGTGAGAGAGAGCAGGGGAAGACATTCGGCAAAGAACGGCAGGTCCGGGAATCGAACCCAGGTCGGCCGAGTTGCGACGCAGCGCATTACGTGGTGCGCCACTCGGGCGCCCGCGGCTTTACATTTCTGCATCTCCAAGTTGAGTCAGTGGATTACCATCTGCCACTGGTATTTGCAGAAACAAGCTGCTTCCTTTTGTTATTCAAAGCCAACAAAATCATCTTCAACTTGAGAATCCAACCTACTGTGACATTCAAACCTTTTCCAACTGGAGTTCATGCATGGCACTGGCAACATCTTCAGTGACAATGAAGTTCCTTTTAACTTCTGGATCATCAGCCAGGTCTGAATGTACTGTTTCCTTTACTGACATCTCATCTTTGTCAGACCCCTCCAAATTCCTCAGAGACTCAGCAGCCGCCATCACCCCAGTCATCACACACATAATAAACCTCTCCATAAAACAGGGAGTGACCCCTCTGCAAAAAAAGGGCAGTAAATTAGACCCAGGCAACTACCGCCCTGTTTCTATTCTTACCTCCATCTCGAAAGTCATGGAAAAAATTGTCTACGAACAGGTTGAAAAGTACCTAGCAGAAAAAAATCGAATCTACGAATTCCAATCTGGCTTCAGAACATCCCACTCCACTGACACATGCCTTCTCTATTTGAACGACCACATCAAACAAGAGGTGGACGCCGGCAAATACTGCGGCATGGTCATGCTGGACCTACAAAAGGCCTTCGACACTGTCAATCACTCCATTCTGATTGACAAGCTAAAAGCAATTGGTTTTGATAGTCTATCAGTGAGCTGGATGTAATCCTACCTTGAGGGGAGGGAACAGATGGTGGAGGTAAACGGTACCCAACCCCCCCCCCCCCCTCACAGTGAGCTGTCCCTTCGAAACTGGCCCCTGTAAATGTCCTAACCCAACCCCCTCCAATGTACACTAAATGACCAAGTATGGTTTTGTCAATATTCCAATGTACAGTTTTGCTTGTACAGTTGTACAGTGTCCCCCACCCACCCCGCCTACCCAACCTACCCAACCCCCCCAACCCCCCCACCCCACCCACCCCACCCACCCAACCACCTCCAATGTACAGTCCCCCCCCGCCCCCCCCCCCCACCCCACCTTCCCAACCTCCTCCAATGTACAGTTTCTATGTCAAATATATACTCTCTTTTCTAGACTCTTTTTGTATCACAAACAGTACTGTATTTGCAAATCTGGTATGTCATAAATGTATAGATGTAGCAATACTGTCTATCTGTATGTCGTGTATGTCATATTATGTTATGATGAATTGAAAATGGGGGACCCTGATGTAAACAAGACGAAAGTCTTTCTCTGCATCCCCTTAACAATTGTATGTATTGAGCTGTACTGTACTGTACCCATTCTGCAATCTGTTAATAAAGTTTTCAATCAATCAATCAATCAATCAATCAACCCCCCCCCCCCCCCCCCCCCTCCCAGTGAGCTGTGGTGTTCCACAAGGGAGCATACTAGGACCGCTACTGTTACAAATTTATGCAAATGACATGTCGTCAGCTTGTGACTGCAACTTGTTCCTGTTTGCGGACGACTCAGCCCTGCTGGTCTCTGACAAGAACAAGTTACAGGTTGAAAAAACCCTCAGCTCGGAACTAGGCAAAATCTGCATCTGGCTCGTGTAACCCAGGTTTCAGATTCATAACTATTTAAGTCATAGGAATATAAATAGTTAATGCCATTGAATAAGAACATAAATAGTTAAGGCTATTATGTAAGAACATAAGTAGTTAATATTATTGGGTACCAAGTCCTTTGAATTACAGCACTTAAATTATTTCATGACGCGAGATAGATATCACAGATAGATATTACAGCAGGTGAGTCTTGCACACACGCAGATGAGATTACAGAAACCACGGAGAAAGACACGCAATTGAATGCTGCTGGATAACGAGATGAAATAGCATGATAAAACCAGTTATCAAACAGTTATAAAAGATTCCCCCAGTTGCAAAACCGAAGAAGCGTTGCAGTAAAGTAGCTGTAGCCTGCGGTTTTGGTGAGTTTCAATCAATATTGTGCTATTCAATTGTCGAGTGTGCAGAATGGTTAGCTCCATGCTACACGCTAATAACGTTAACGTAGTTTCATTCTGAGTCATACACGAACTGCCCCAAGCTCAATTTGGTTAAATGAAAACTAGGAAGGAACCATTTCAGAAGTACTTATAATTGTATTGATATGCTGTACGATAAGAACAAGGTCTATATACATTTTGAATGTTTTTGAGAGTTTTATATGAACATGGGGAACGTTCCATATGCTAGCGCACTTTAGCCTAAATTAGCATGTGGCATATGATAATCCCACGTGCTGTGATAAAATAGCCTACTTTAGCTTAGCATAGCTAAAAGTAGCCTGATTGATTATTCATTCTGAAAGCAATGAAAAGATGATGAAGCGATAAAAGATGGTAAATAGCTTTTATTTTCTGAATGCCTGCTTGACGCAGGCCAGGTTTTTCCAGCACCCCGTTCCACCCTGGGAGCAGTTCCAGGCCACCCATCACCACGTGTGCCCACGCGGGACGAGGGGGTGTGCCGGTCCGATAAAAGATGGCGAGCCAACCCACTGAACCTCTGATAGCTCAAGGCTAATGCCAGCCTGATTTGAATACCCCTGTTGCTCAACTCCTGTTACCTCAACAGTCCGGTAGGTTTGAACTGATTGAACTTGAATTATAAGAACTTCCACGGATTGAACTGATTGAACGAGAATACAAGGACATTCCAAGGGCTTCGACCCCATTCAAGGACATTCCAAGGGCTTCGACCCCATTCACCTTTTGTTATTTTGATATTGTGTTTTGTATTTGATTTGATTTAATTTGATATATGGGTACTGATATTTCTCCTATAAGAAGGGAGACTTAAAGGGTAATTACACCCAGTAAGATACTTGAACCACTGATAAAACACTGATATTCTCCTATAAGAAGGGAGACTTAAAGGGTAAACACGCCCAGTAAGATACCTGAACTACTGATGTTCTCTTGTAAAGAGGACGAGTTAAAGGGTCAATGTACCCAATAAGATACTTGAATCACATTGATGACATTGATTATAGTTGAATCACTGATGGTTCTCCTGTAAAGAAAGAAGGTTTAAAGGGTCATTTCACCTAATAAGGTATTTGCATTCCCATAACCTAGAATATTCCATTTGGTACTTTTGTTGTGTTACACCTTCAAAGGAAGAGTTTAAAGGAGCATTTCACCTAATAAGGTATTTGCGTTCCCTGCACATTTAAAGGTTTAAATTAATCTGTTTAAACATTTACCTATTGAAGTGATAAACTGATATAGAGTTTACTGACGATAAAAGGATACATCCAATATCCAACCTTGAACCTAGCTTTTAGCTAGAGATAACCTCAGAGACGTCTGAACTAAACCTAATGTGTTGATCCAATCAACCTAGGGCATGATATCGAACTAACCCTCCTTAAAGGAGAGGTTACTGAAAAACCTAAAAGGGATACTTCGAACCACTTTACGTCTGTATGTATTGTTACTGTCTAGCTAGCGCGTGTTTAGTTAATAAACTGGTTATTATTATAATTCTGTCTCTGGTCCACTATTCTTTTAATTGTGCATATTACTCCTCTCCTCATTCGTACCTAGAACTGTGCCCGTGGCGAACAGCTCTTACAAGTAAGTGACACAAGTGCTACACTCGCTGATAACAAACTATCATTACACCTGGGTCCATTCTCTTCGGTTCAAATGACAAACTCAGCAAGACCGACGGCTTCTCAGTTACAGTGGGTGACAATATTGTCACAAGGAAAGATGAAATTACATACCTAGGTTCCATCCTAGAGGCAAATCTTTCCTGTGACAAAATGGCATTCAATGTAATAAAAAAAAGTCAACCAACTAACTCGATTCTTGTACCGGATCTCCTCTCTGGTAAACAAGAATACCCTGAAGACTCTGGCAGGAGCACTCATTCAAGGGTACTACGACTATGCTTGCACCTCATGGTACCAAAGCACCTCAAAGGCGCTAAAAACAAAATTACAAACATCTCAAAACAAACTGGTCAGACTACTGCTTGACCTTACTCCTAGAACCCACCTCACCCCTGCCCACTTTGACAACCTAGGATGGCTTAGAGTAGACGACAGAGTACAGCAACTTGCAATGGGCCTGGTCTACAAGATACACTACACGACTAAGGTACCCATGTACATGTCAAAATACTTCCCAAAGATCAGTGAATACCACGACCACAACACCAGAGGGAGCTCCACAAATCATGTTAAACCCAGATTCGGCTCAAACAAGGGACTAAACACGTTTCACAATTATGCCACATCAATGTGGAACGCCCTACCCACAGCTGTAAAGGAATGTGAATCACTACCCACTTTCAAAACCACTCTCAAAGAACACCTACGAGAGACTGCAATTCGAAACTGGCTGCTGTAAATGTCCTAACGCAACCCCCTCCAATGTACAATAAATGTAAACCCAATAATACACAAGACCCTCTTCTTGGAACCAAGTAAGATTTCGTCGATAATCCAATGTACAGTTACCCCCCCCCCCCCCACCCGCCGCACCTACCCAATCCCCCCCCCCCACCCCACCACCTCCTATGTACAGTTTCCCCCCACCCCACCCCACCTACCCAACCCCTCCACCCCACCTACCAGCCTCCTACCTACCAACCTCCTCCAATGTACAGTTTCTTTGTCAAATGTATATACTCTCTTTTTTAGACTCTATCAAAAACAGTACTGTATTTGTAAATCATGTCATAAATGTATAGATGTAGCAGTACTGTCTATCTGTATGTCATATATGTTATGATGAATTGAAAATGGGGGACCCTGATGTAAACAAGACGAAAGTCTTTCTCTGGTCTGCATCCCCTTAACAATTGTGTGTATTGAGCTGTACTGTATTGTACCCATTCCGCAATCTGTTAATACAATTTTCAATCAATCAATCAATCTTCCAATTTGTCAACAACAATCTGATCAACAGTCACAGCTGGGTAGCCATTCTCACACTGCTTTGCATCGTTTCCATGTAGAGGTCCATTGATTAAACCACCCAGCCCAGAAGAGTTCTTACAGCATATCATCATCATCATCATCATAATTTATTTATTCGTACATGGAATTACCACAGTCCAACAGTACATAATATATAATATGGTCCCTCTCCTCGACAGCAGGTGGCAGAAGAGGACCACATAGAAGACCCTGTGAGTGGAGCGTGTGTGTGTGTGTGTGTGCGTGCGCGCGCGCGCGTGCGTGCATGTGAGTGAGTGAGTGAGTGTATGCACTAATTACCGATATTGATCGATGCATCGGCACAAAATATTACTGATGGGAAAAGACGTCGTGTTCACTCTTAAAAAATCTATGTTGATATAACACAGGGTCGACATACAAATCCACACTAGTGTACAGTATCTGTCTGTCAGTCTACTTATATGTCTGTTAAGCCAGGTAATATCATACCTTTTCACTCTATGAACTCCCAGATGTAGACATTTGGTCATGGATCCCATAACGTCACATAGATAAATTAATAGATTTTCAGTCGGTAAGTGAAACTGTGGGATCAAAAGAGACTCATCAAAGGGATGTGTTATTGTAAGACCTCAGTGTAGTCGGGACTGTCTGGGTCATGTGTTGATCGATGATATAAATTATGCTGTGTTGAAAAGTTGCCTGGTGTTTGTTGTCTCGGGCCAAGGCGTTGAAAATGACTCGTATGATCTAACGTTAAGTGTGAGTTCTTGAATTTCTTGTAAGTGTGTGTTCTCAGATTTCATCCTATGTGCATGGTTTCCCCGTTGAGGGTCCCAGCAGGATCTTACTTCATCTACTGCATTAATCTATCATCCATTTATGTCTGTCTGTCATTTACATTTACATTTAGTCATTTAGCTGAACACTTTTATCCAAAGCGACTTACAAGTTCTGTACGACAAGTCATCAGGAAGGGTACAACTCTATCAGCTGAGTAACAATGTTCATCAAAGTGTTGAGTGCTACTTGTAGGTTAGTTTATTAGGACAAGTGCATGACAGTAAGGTTAGTTAGGGTTAGATATCTTTTTTTTATATATATTTTTTCAGATAATGGTTGAAGAAGTGCGTCTTTAGTCGACGGCGAAAGATTGGACGTGTTTCGGCTGTTCTAACTGGGGTGGGCAGTTCATTCCACCATTGTGGGGCAAGGACTGAGAATAGGCGGCTTCTCCTTGATGACCCTCCCGGAGCTCGGATAGGAGTAGGTCTGAGGCGGCCAGAAGATGCAGAGCGTAGGGATCTTGAGGGTGTGAAGTTGGAGACCATTGACCGGAGGTAGGCGGGAGCGGTTCCCTTTACCACATGGTATGCTAGGTCGAGGGCCTTGAAGCGGATACGTGCAGCAATGGGGAGCCAGTGCAGGTCCCTAAGAAGTGGGGTGACATGGGCCGACTTCGGTAGGTTTGAGATCAGGCGGGCCGCTGCGTTCTGAATGAGTTGAAGAGGCTTGGTGGCAGTGGCCGGGAGGCCAGCGAGCAGTGCGTTGCAGTAGTCGAGGCGGGAGATGACTGTTGATTGGATGAGGAGCTGTCAGTCAGTGCATCCAACATTTTTTGTTTTGTTTACCTTTATCCGGGGAACATTTGCACTTTTTAAGCAAAGCCATGCTTTACATTCACACCATGGGAGCTGTTGAGTTCAGCCAGTCTTCTACCGTTGGCCGCTTTGCTTTGCAGCTCCACTGGAGAAGTTGGAGGTTGGCCGCGGAGTTTCTCACTGGGAGAGTGTAAAATGTGGGAGGCCGCACTACCTCTCTCCAGATCCTACCCTCGCTGAGCAGGCGCCCCGACCAAACTGTAGGGGTCGCTGTCCACAATGCCCAGGACCCACCCGCCAGCTTTCCCCACCCCCTAATACTGCCAATTGTATTAGTGTGAATGGCCAGCCAAGCTGGTGACAACGCCGGGAGCTGGATTCGAACCTCTTTAACATGTTAAGATGGAGACTTTATGCAGCCCCTCCATTCTCTCTCCCTCTGTCTCCATGTCATGTCATCTCTCTCTCTCTCTGCCTCTCTCTCTTTCTCATCTCTCTCTGTGTTTTCAGTCTTTCTCCTCATTCCCAGGGTCACTCCAGTTGCCACCTCTGCCTCTAAATTTACCCCACTGCACAAAAGAGCCCTTAATAATAATGAGACAGTCCTCAGTTGCTGAAATCCGACACAACCGTGCCTTGCAAGTGCCTTGCTCAAGGGCAGTTCATCGGTTGTTGTTGTTGGAAATCTGGAGGGGGAGACTCATTACCTTCCCATCACCCAGATTTCCCAGCTTGTTTGGGAATTTAAACCAGAAACCTTCCAACCACAAGTGATTGATTGATTGATTGATTGATTGATTGATTGATTGATTGATTGATTGATTGATTGATTGATTGATTGATTGATTGATTGAGTCGGAACATCTCTTCTTTCTTTTTTTTTCAGGAGAGAGAGCAGTCCGCCCTCGTGAGTATTTCTTCTCTTTTATTGAGACAGGAGGAAGACTGAGACGCATACAGAGTAGCGGAGACACAGGAGAGAAGGCAGAAGGATTGGATCCTATATGTCACCCAGGTGTATGTGGTGCATCCAAGCCCTGCCTGGTGTCTGTTACCTCTCTTTGCCATTCCCCAATCATCCGTCCCTCCCTGACACATGAATAATAATAATAATAATAATAATAATAATAATAATAATAATAATAATAATAATAATAATAATAATAATAATAATAATAATAATAATAATAATAATAATGAAAAATAAATAAATAAATACATTGTAAAAAGGAGAAATGTTGGTTGGAACATGTGATGTCACACATTCCAGGAAGTATTGAATACAGCTCAGTGAAATAAAGAAAATGAAAACAGAAGACCAGTAAGTGATTAATGGTTCCTGGGAAGTATGCAATATACTGTATTGATATATATACTGTATACTGTAAATTTTTCACTTTCATAATTTCACTGAGCTGTATAGACCATTTTAGTGGAATTGTGTTGCTATAAGGAACAGCTGGGACCCAAGTGTATTTCCTGTTGGCTATTGATATTAGCAAACCCTGCAACAGCAAATAAACAATAATAACTTTGCAATTACTCCTAAACCAATTGAGTCTGTAGTCTGTACAAAACTGTTTGTAATCTTGGGATAGACCTATGTGTGAAATGATGGGAATAATACATTTGCTTCATGTTTTTGATGAGTAATTCCTTTAAAAAATATGTTGAGCTGTTGAGTCCTAAATTTAAAAAAAGAAATCTGGAAACTCTTGGAGGTGGGGGGAAGGGTGAGATAATTCCACCCATTCCAATCCAAGTGAACTTGAACAAGAATCTTGATATTAGTCTTCTGTTTCAAGATCATATGTGCTTGTTTTGAGAAAATTATTTAAACAAGTGCAATTTGCACTCACACCCCACTGGCAGATTACTTTAGAAAATAAGATGTCAAGACTCAATACAAGACAAGACTCAATACAAGACAAGACTCAACACAAGACAAGACTCAACACAAGACAAGACTCAATACAAGACAAGACTCAATACAAGACAATACTCAATACAAGACAAGACTCAATACAAGACAATACTCAATACAAGACAAGACTCAATACAAGACAATACTCAATACAAGACAAGACTCAATACAAGACAAGACTCAACACAAGACAAGACTCAATACAAGACAAGACTCAATACAAGACAAGACTCAACACAAGACAAGACTCAATACAAGACAAGACTCAACACAAGACAAGACTCAACACAAGACAAGACTCAATACAAGACAAGACTCAATACAAGACAATACTCAATACAAGACAAGACTCAATACAAGACAAGACTCAATACAAGACAAGACTCAACACAAGACAAGACTCAATACAAGACAAGACTCAATACAAGACAAGACTCAATACAAGACAAGACTCAATACAAGACAAGACTCAACACAAGACAAGACTCAATACAAGACAAGACTCAATACAAGACAAGACTCAATACAAGACAAGACTCAATACAAGACACGACTCAATACAAGACAAGACTCAATACAAGACAAGACTCAAGACAAGACTCAATACAAGACAAGACTCAACGCAAGACAGGACTCAACACAAGACTCAATACAAGACTCAATACAAGACAAGACTCAATACAAGACAAGACTCAACACAAGACGAGACTCAAGACAAGACTCAATACAAGACACGACTCAATACAAGACATGACTCAATACAAGACAAGACTCAACACAAGACAAGACTCAAGACAAGACTCAATACAAGACACGACTCAATACAAGACATGACTCAATACAAGACACGACTCAATACAAGACTCTTTAACATGTTTTTTTTTTTTTTTTTATTATTATAATTTTTTTAAACATAACATAAAATTAGACACACAAGCATTAACAGTAAATATCCAAAGTAAATCACAGGACTATACATTCCATTTGAATCAATATAAATGTAGTTTACGAGATATATACCTAATACTTGCAATCCAATCCAATACATACATTATGCTCTTGCTCGCTCTCCCCCCCAGGACCCCTACTTGGATAATCCATCCATTTTCATTTGTTTCTAACCAGGAACTACAATTCATATGCTAGCCTTTATTCTCTCCACCACTTCTAACCAGATTGCAATGTTGGTTTCACTGACACCTAAAATTCTTGCTGTAGAACCCATACCTTCCGGCACATTTTATCCGGTTGAATCCATCGTGATGCTATCAGATTTTTAGCAGCTGTGAGACCAGATAAAACTAGTCTATTTAGCTGTATAGGGGCTGCAAACTGAGAAACATCATTCAACAGCAATACAGAGGGCTGTACAGGTATGTTCAGAAATAAAAATTCTGATAATTGCAGGGTCACTTCTTCCCAGAATATCTTAACAGGTGGGCAATCCCAATACATATGCATAAATGTACCCTCATCACCATTTGTACATAAGGAACATAGAGAATCTTGTCTAAGTCCCATTCTGTTCAATCTTATAGGAGTCAGGTATGTCCTATGAATATAATTAAGATTAATTTGTTGATGATCCGGGTTGCGTGACGCAATTCGAACGTTTGCCCAGACTTCTTGCCAATCAAAATCTATTTCCAAGTCTGGTATATCCCTCCTCCAGACTGAGTCTAGGGGAAGGATTCCATACGAAGACGTTAGTAAGTGATGATAAAAATCAGATACGAAGCCTCTCGATGTCTCTCTTTCATAGAAGAATTTGTGATATCTGTGGTGCTCAATTGGTATCTTTAATGGGACTCCATGAGCCTTCAAACATTCCAATAACTGTGCGTAGAAATAATATGTGGAACTGGTGAGGTTAAATTTGTTACGTATATCTTGATAGCTACAAAAACCCTGTTTGTTGAAAACAACTCCCAATGTATGTATGCCCTGCTTTTCCCATTTGGGGTATCTGATAGGTCGTTTTCCAATAAGGAGTGCATTTTCCAATAAGGAGTGCATTGTTTTTGAATAGGGGAGTATGGTAGGGTTTTGCATGAACAATATTACGTTGTCCGCATATAAATTAATATGATGTTGTGTGCCCTTAATTGCGATTGGTTCTATGGATTGGGATTGTCTTATATACTGTACTAAAGGCTCTAATGATAAAGCGAATAGTCCGGGACTAAGAGGGCAACCCTGTCTGGAGGAGCGCGATACCGGAAAGATTTCAAAGGTAATTATACCTGTTAATTATGGCATTTTCTTTATATATATCTTTTTCCCCCTCCTTTTTCCGATTTTTTCTCCCATCCCACTGTTAGTCGTTATGCCAATTCCCAACCCCCTTCCTGGTTGTTGCGCACTTTCCCCTACTGTTGGTCCGAGAGTCCGGAGACTGTCACATGCTTTTCTCCGACGCATGTGCAGCCAGCCGGCAGCCAGCCTGGCCGCGCAGTTTCTCACTGGGAGAGTGTAACATGTGGGAGGCCGCACTACCTCTCTCCAGATCCTACCCTCGCTGAGCAGGCGCCCCGACCAAACTGTAGGGGTCGCTGTCCACAATGCCCAGGACCCACCCGCCAGCTTTCCCCACCCCCTAATACTGCCAATTGTATTAGTGTGAATGGCCAGCCAAGCTGGTGACAACGCCGGGAGCTGGATTCGAACCTCTTTAACATGTTAAGATGGAGACTTTATGCAGCCCCTCCATTCTCTCTCCCTCTGTCTCCATGTCATGTCATCTCTCTCTCTCTGCCTCTCTCTCTTTCTCATCTCTCTCTGTGTTTTCAGTCTTTCTCCTCATTCCCAGGGTCACTCCAGTTGCCACCTCTGCCTCTAAATTTACCCCACTGCACAAAACAGCCCTTAATAATAATGAGACAGTCCTCAGTTGCTGAAATCCGACACAACCGTTGTGTGCATGTGTGCGTGTGCGCGCGCGTGTGTGTGTGTGTGTGTGTGTGTGTGTGTGTGTGTGTGTGTGTGTGTGTGTGCGTGCGTGTCTGGAACAGTGACCTCACCATAGTGATGTCAGGGGTGGGCAGAGCTCTCTCAGTGTGTTCTGACGTGTGATAGGCCATTCCCTAGAGTTTGTCTCAGTTTGTTCTGGCATGTGATAGGCTGTTAGAGCTGTCTCAGTGTGTTCTGATGTGTGATAGGCTGTTCCCCAGAGCTTGTCTCAGTTTGTTCTGGCATGTGATAGGCTGTTAGAGCTGTCTCAGTGTGTTCTGATGTGTGATAGGCTGTTCCCCAGAGCTTGTCTCAGTTTGTTCTGGCATGTGATAGGCTGTTAGAGCTGTCTCAGTGTGTTCTGATGTGTGATAGGCTGTTCCCCAGACCTTGTCTCAGTCTGTTCTGGCATGTGATAGGCTGTTAGAGCTGTCTCAGTGTGTTCTGATGTGTGATAGGCTGTTCCCTAGACCTTGTCTCAGTGTGTTCTGACATGTGATGGGTCAGCAGCACCTATAAGAACTCAAAGTTCAGCTCACATCTCGAACCAAAGAGGTCTATATTGACGCTAAGGACAACAAGCCCTTAAACAATCTATGGCAATGGTCGTTCCTGTGAGTATCTCTGTGTGTGTGTGTTGTTTGTCCTATCTTGGGTTTCTGATGGAAAGGAAGATTAAGCATTAGAGATACATTATACACTAGGGGTGTAACGGTACACAAAAACCACAGTTCGGTACGTACCTCGGTTTTGAAGTCACGGTTCGGTACAGGTTTTTGGTACAGTGGGGGAATGTTTGGCTTTCCATGTTCCACTCAGGCGTGATGTAGTGTGCAGTAACTAATTGTACTTGTAGGGCTGTCAACGTATATTCTATATTGAAATGAATAATCGACTTCATCGAAAAAGAAAAAAAAATATATACATATATTATATTAGATTGTGAAAAAAACAGCCCACAGTGGGCGGTCATTAGTGGTTAACATACCGTTGTATTCGTTTGGTACACAACCGTACTGAACCTGAGGTCCAGTACTGAAATGGTTCGGTACGAATACGTGTACCTTTACACCCCTAATATACACTAATTAAAAAGGTGGAAGGTGGGAAAATATTGGATATTGTTTAAATATTAGATTAGTACATTTATTGTCATTGCACAAGTATAAGTACAGAGTACAACATAATGAAGTTGGCATCTAACCACAGTGCAAAGTGCATTGTAGTATACTGTATAACATGTGTATGGAAATGAAAAAGCTAAAGTAAATATGCTAAGCTAATGTATGTACAGTATTATACAGTGGTGTGAATACACTATGACAATAAAGCAATCTAGCAAGTGTTTAAAATAATATATACACGTATTAAGGCTGTCAAAGTTAACGCATAACGTGTTAAAGCACAATTCTTTTAATGCCACAATTTATTTTAACGTTTCTAAAAATAAAAAATGTACGAAAATATTTTGTACTTTAAATTTTTTTACTAGACTTCACTCAGGTCACGTGTATTATTAATACTCTCATTGATACTGTGTTTGTTTATGACTCAAAGTGTGAGAGAGAGAGAGAGAGAGAGAGAGAGAGAGAGAGAGTTCCTAACATTTTCTTTCCCCTATTATTTCATGCACTCAGTTGCTGAAATCCGACACAACCGTTGTGTGCATGTGTGCGTGTGTGCGCGCGCGTGTGTGTGTGTGTGTGTGTGTGTGTGTGTGTGTGTGTGTGTGTGTGTGCGTGCGTGTCTGGAACAGTGACCTCACCATAGTGATGTCAGGGGTGGGCAGAGCTCTCTCAGTGTGTTCTGACGTGTGATAGGCCATTCCCTAGAGTTTGTCTCAGTTTGTTCTGGCATGTGATAGGCTGTTAGAGCTGTCTCAGTGTGTTCTGATGTGTGATAGGCTGTTCCCCAGAGCTTGTCTCAGTTTGTTCTGGCATGTGATAGGCTGTTAGAGCTGTCTCAGTGTGTTCTGATGTGTGATAGGCTGTTCCCCAGAGCTTGTCTCAGTTTGTTCTGGCATGTGATAGGCTGTTAGAGCTGTCTCAGTGTGTTCTGATGTGTGATAGGCTGTTCCCCAGACCTTGTCTCAGTCTGTTCTGGCATGTGATAGGCTGTTAGAGCTGTCTCAGTGTGTTCTGATGTGTGATAGGCTGTTCCCTAGACCTTGTCTCAGTGTGTTCTGACATGTGATGGGTCAGCAGCACCTATAAGAACTCAAAGTTCAGCTCACATCTCGAACCAAAGAGGTCTATATTGACGCTAAGGACAACAAGCCCTTAAACAATCTATGGCAATGGTCGTTCCTGTGAGTATCTCTGTGTGTGTGTGTTGTTTGTCCTATCTTGGGTTTCTGATGGAAAGGAAGATTAAGCATTAGAGATACATTATACACTAGGGGTGTAACGGTACACAAAAACCACAGTTCGGTACGTACCTCGGTTTTGAAGTCACGGTTCGGTACAGGTTTTTGGTACAGTGGGGGAATGTTTGGCTTTCCATGTTCCACTCAGGCGTGATGTAGTGTGCAGTAACTAATTGTACTTGTAGGGCTGTCAACGTATATTCTATATTGAAATGAATAATCGACTTCATCGAAAAAGAAAAAAAAATATATACATATATTATATTAGATTGTGAAAAAAACAGCCCACAGTGGGCGGTCATTAGTGGTTAACATACCGTTGTATTCGTTTGGTACACAACCGTACTGAACCTGAGGTCCAGTACTGAAATGGTTCGGTACGAATACGTGTACCTTTACACCCCTAATATACACTAATTAAAAAGGTGGAAGGTGGGAAAATATTGGATATTGTTTAAATATTAGATTAGTACATTTATTGTCATTGCACAAGTATAAGTACAGAGTACAACATAATGAAGTTGGCATCTAACCACAGTGCAAAGTGCATTGTAGTATACTGTATAACATGTGTATGGAAATGAAAAAGCTAAAGTAAATATGCTAAGCTAATGTATGTACAGTATTATACAGTGGTGTGAATACACTATGACAATAAAGCAATCTAGCAAGTGTTTAAAATAATATATACACGTATTAAGGCTGTCAAAGTTAACGCATAACGTGTTAAAGCACAATTCTTTTAATGCCACAATTTATTTTAACGTTTCTAAAAATAAAAAATGTACGAAAATATTTTGTACTTTAAATTTTTTTACTAGACTTCACTCAGGTCACGTGTATTATTAATACTCTCATTGATACTGTGTTTGTTTATGACTCAAAGTGTGAGAGAGAGAGAGAGAGAGAGAGAGAGAGAGAGAGAGTTCCTAACATTTTCTTTCCCCTATTATTTCATGCACACTTTATTCATTGTTTTAAATTATTATTTTCTTTTAAGTAATTTTGTGCATCACTCTGTTTATTTATTATTATTATTATTATTATTATTATTATTATTATTATTATTATTATTATTATTATTATTATTATTATTATTATTATTATTATTATTATTATTATTATTATTATTATTATTATTATTATTATTATTATTATTATTTTTTTTTTTTTTTTTTTTTTTTTTTTTTCTTTTTTTTTTTTTTTTTAAACCAATGTTAGTCGTTATGCCAATTCCCAATCCCCTTCCTGGTCGCTGCACACCTACCCCCTACGGTCGGTCTGGGAGAGTGGAGGCTATCACATGCTTCCTCCGACACATGTGTAGCCAATCAACCGCTTCTTTTCACCTGGCAGCGTGGACTCTCACTGAGAGGGTATAATGTGTGGAAGGATCACACTACCCCCCTTAGATACTTTCCTTGCTGAGCTGTTTACAACGACCAGGACCCACCCACCAGCTTTCCCACCCCTAACACTGCAAATTGTGTTAGTATGAACGACCAGCCAAGCTGGTAGCAATGCCGGGAGCTGGGCTCGAACCCAGCATCTCCTGCACTAGTGGCGAGCGCCTTGCCCACTGCGCCACTTAGCCGCCCGCATCACTCTGTTTTGAATTTGATGCATATTTGCAATGCATGAGGGTCATCCTTTTGTGTTAAATGGCTGCATAAAGCAAGCATTTGTTGACTCTCATGTTGATAAGAGTATTAAAACTTGAAAAAGATCCGTTTAAGGTAGATTTAGAACAGATAAAAAAGATGCGATTAATTTGCGATTAATCGCGAGTTAACTATGGACAATCATGTGATTAATCAGATTCAATATTTTAATCGATTGACAGCCTTAATACGTATATATATGTAACGGCTGGTACCGCAAAGCGCAGTCAAGATGGACTTCAGATGTTGTGAAGTGACTGGGGCGAGTAGCGGTGCTATGGGTTAAACTCACTCTCACCCTTAACACTTTCTCTGCCACGCTTATATCCATCAATGTTTGATCTCTGCCACCACTTTAAGTCTATGGAGATGTTCACCTTCTTTGCAGGGCTATAACTTTTTTAATTGTATTGCTAAATTGACATTACTATGGCCCATTCAACATCGATTATCTATCGTTCAGGATGTAGGAACCTTTTTTCTTTTTCATTCACACATTCATACGAAAATACCGTCTAGAGTATAAATATGTTTTTATCGTTTTCTGCAGTATTTCCCAGAATGTGAGATATAGGCACAAATGCATATATTAGATCATCAAATGCAGTTTGTTGCCGATCCACGCTATATAAAAAATTTCAACTGTACATGGTCCTAAACGTTATGACTGATCATGCGCGGGTGAACGGAGGGGGGGGGGTCGTTTATAATTCCGTGATAGTCGTTAAATGCTTCATGTAGTATGGGTGATATATAGATCAGAGCAGTTTGTATGGTTAATAATAAAGAAAAATGCTGAAACTCACGGCAGCTTCCTCATAGCGTTGGGCAATGAGAGTGGAGCAAACAGATCCCAGTTATGTGATGTGGATCGAGGCGATCCAGTTCCGGTTTGTATAATACTAATATACGCCCAAATCATGTGGATTATTGAGTTATGGCAACGATCCATATCCATGGTGTGTGTCTTGAGTCCCGCGATGATAAACGAGTGGCCGAACGGAATTAGGGGACGGACCGAGCAACAAAGGGGATATCCGGTTTGGCAACTCGCCGATCAGCCACCAGGTGGCAGTATTGAAGCGTTGCAGAGTTGTGCTGAGTCCTGCAGCATCAGACAAGCCTCTGTGAGTGAAATATGAATACCATGGCGAAAATATGAAATATGATCAGAATAACGTTGTACACCGTGATCTGGCAGAATTCGCATGAACTTGAAACCCGTCTTAAGCCGTTTCCGGCGGGGAATGTGTTAAAAGACACATAGACACATTGCAAAGCAGTGAATTCACTTCTTGGTATAGTGGTCTGTGCTGTTGCCCGCGGTGTGGGAGACCACAGGTTCGAAAATCCCTCGGGCAGCAAAGTTTAAGATGACAATGTCACAACCGTTACATTGGTGCTATAGGGATGCTCGATATTGGCTTTTTTACCGATACCGATATATCGATATTGTCCAACTCATAATTTCCGATACCGATATCAACCGATATCAACCGATACCGATATATGCAGGGTTTCCCCCCCCCCAGAAAACAGAATAATTTCAGGTAATTAACATTACATATCTCTTGTAGTGTAATTAACACAACATTATGCATACTTTGACAATAAAAAAAAATTTCTTACTTGCTTGCCTGGGTAAATAAAGGTTAAATAAATGTAAAAAAGATTTATTAAATAAAAAAAAAGAAATTGAAAACCGATACCGATATTTTCCGATATCACATTTTTATGCCAATATCGGAAGGCCGATAATATCGGACATCCCTAATTGGTGCCGAATGACCCGGATGCCTTGGGTGGAGTGGAGTGAGTTTAAGGGGGGTGAGTGTAGCGGATGGTACCGCGAAGCACAGTCATGATGGACTTCAGATGTTGTGAAGTGACTGGGGCGAGTAGCGGTGCTATGGGTTAAACTCACTCTATAGCAGTCTGTGCTGTTGCCTGCTGTGTGGGAGACCACAGGTTCGAAACTCCCTCGGGGCATCGAAGTTTAAGGTGACGATATGACAACCGTTACATACTGTATATATACAGTGCTATTATACATTGTTGCTATACATTGTTATATGAATAAACTATAGGTTGGATATAAATAGTATAATGAAAGTATGTATGAGTACATTGTAAGACAGATATAGGCAGTATAGGCAGTTGATAAGTATGGATTTGAGTAGATAGACTATAGAGTTCAGAGTTCAACAGAGGTGAGGGGGGGGGGGACTGTCACCATGATGCAGAGTTCAGCAAGGTCCTGGAAATTAGATCCCTGTGGTCAGGGTGAGAGGTGTCCTTGGCGATATTGCGTGCCTTCCTCAGTCACTAGTGCTTTACTGTTATCTATACTTATCTGTATTTTTCCGATACTGGGTCAGTGCTCTGCTAGTGAGAGCCCAACCCTTGTCTGTGTCTGTGTGTGTGTCTGTGTATGTGTCTGTGTGTGTGTGTTTGTGTGCGCTCACAGGTGCATAATATGTGTGTTTTTTTGTTTGCGTGTCCGGTCTTGGGTTTCTGATGGAAAGGGTGATTAAGTCTAAGCGTGAGAGATACATTTTCACTAATTAAGAAGGTGGAAGGTGTTTGTCTGTGTGTCAGGGTGTGACATCTGGAGTGTGAATAATGACAGAGACACAGTCGGGGCGCTAGGTTTGCACCGTTACTGGCCTCGTTCTCTGTAGTCTAAACCAGGAGCGTCAGACTCGTCTTAGGTTTCTGTCACACCACACTATAGTATACGCTAATAGAACATGTCCATGGCGCCATTGAAACACATTGTGAGGATTTTTATTGTTTTCTTAGTCAAATATTTTTTGGTATATACTGTATATATATATTTGTTTTAAATCAAAGGATTTCAAATGCAATTTCGACACAATGTTAAATCATCCCGCAGGCGGTATTGGACCACTTTTGCACGTTTTGACACCCCTGGTCTAATATCCATATCCATTACAAACAGCCCTTTTGGTAGGCAAACAATATTTTTGTCATCAAAGATCAGTCATAGTCAATGATGAGCATTTAGGGCCATTATGGGGCCATTTTAGTGGAATGGACAAAACGCCTTCAGAATAGTATTTAAAAACTAATTGTACAGTATACCCACCTTTTCAGGTATGATATATAAGAAACTGTAACAACACAATGGCTAACAAACTGCTACCCCCTCTTCCATCTCCCAGTTTGCATCTTGTTACGGTGAGCGCAAGGGTCCTCGCACTGCACCTGGGCCCCCGATGGCATGCCATGACCCCCAGATGACCCTGCGGCAGATCTGTCGCATGCTGAAGGTGATGAGGCAGAACAACAGGTAGCAGCATGCACGTCCAACCTGTTTTATGTGCATGTCCAACCTGTTTTATGTGCACATCCAACCTGTTTTATGTGCACGTCCAACCTGTTTTATGTGCATGTCCAACCTGTTTTATGTGCACGTCCAACCTGTTTTATGTGCACGTCCAATCTGTTTTATGTGCACGTCCAACCTGTTTTATGTGCACGTCCAAACTATTTTATCTCCACGTCCAACCTGTTCTATTTCATACTGGTTTCCGCTCAGCGTCATTCTGCACTAACCTCACTTCGTGCACGGCACTGAAAAAAACTCCACAATGTACCTTTACATACCGACATCCGTCTGGCCACACCCCTATCCGCTTACTATAAGCAGGTGTGTGGTCACCTACTCGCCTCCTTCTTCACTTTCACCACAAGGAAGTGCCTTTTTTATATACCCCACTTGACGAGGTTGTTTAGTTGAAGAAAGTTGATACGTGTTTACATTTCTTCTTGCTTTTTTCTTTCTCTCATATTTAAAAAAAGAAAAAAGCTAAGTCATAATGTTTACCTCGGAGGGTCGCGCTAGCAACGTCACCCTTCACCAGCGGTTCTCCATTGCCTCCTCTGTCGTGCGTCTTGGAGCGGGGTTGAGGCCTCTTTCGTGGTCGGCGGCCACGCCTGGTAGGCGTCCGATAGATAGTTTGCCTCTCCAAGGAGCTGGTACACCAGCGCCGTCTCCTGTGCGATGGCCTGGTTTCGGCTCTGGTTCCTCTGCCTCCGGGGAGTCGTCCGCTGTTGGGCGGCCGGCTCCTCTGGTTGCGGGGGATTTGAGACGCAAACTTTTTGCGTCGGCTCGCTCCTGTCGCAAGATGGTGGCTTGTAGACGCGAACAGCCTGGTTTTGGTGAGTTGCTGGAGCCGGATGAGGATGCGTCTGATTCTCCATGGCCGATGGAAACAGAGGACTACATGGTAGAAGCGGACGGGTTCTTGTTCGAAGCCCCGGTGGAGACATTTCCGCCGCCCGTCCAGGTAACACTGGAGGGGGGTGAGATGTCTCCTTGGGATTCCTCGTATGCGGATGTTGGGTTAGAACCTCCGACTCGGCGGCGGGATGCCCTGCTATCAGCCACATCAGAATGTGGCTCTTTAACCAGTAGTCTGCTGCATGTGAGGGACGCGAGCTCGGTGGGGGAAAGTATGCAGGGGGAACTGCATGCTTTGTTCCCCGAGCTCATGGCGGCGGCGGCAGTCGCAAACGGTGTGCCGCTGCCGCAGCCACTGCCTGTTCCTATTCCTGACGATCTCATAGGTCATCTATGGCAACGCCGTCCGGTGAGAGGGGTGGACGTTGTCTGTCAATTTTTCCCCCCTCAATGGAGGCCTACGTCCGTCAGGGACAGGTGGTCTCCCACATCATGGGCCTCACCCCCGCCTACGTGCAAGTCACGAGGGTGGTGGGTTTGGTAGAAGGCATGAAGGAGGGCGTGCCTCGGCTTGATAGGCCGATGGCGGCGCTCCTTTGTCCTGAGGTGGTGTGGGAGCCGTTACGGAAGCCGGTTCCCCAAGGGAAATCGGCGAGGCGGTTGGCTTTCTGGAGTGACCAGTCATTTATCTCCGCGACGCAATCTCTGGCTGCCACTTCTAACATCGCGCAGCTGGCGAGATTCATGTCCGGGATACTGACGGGCGGTGTGGAGCTGACTGATTTGCAACATGATCAGCTCGCCCAGTCGGCAGGAGCCATCCTGCATCTGATCCAGCCGCAGGCCATAGCCGCTGGGAAAGTACGCGCCCTGGCCACTCTAGTCCAGCGCCACCTTTGGCTGGAGCAGGCACGTGTGCCGGAGAAGAAGAGGACTCCACTTCTGACGGCACCCCTCTCCGATGCTGGACTTTTCGGGTCGGCACTGCAATTGATGACCTCAACCTGCAGGGAAATGCAGGAGGAGCGTTCCGTGCTCCAGCCTCATTTCCCCCCGCCCGATGTCGCCGGTGGAGTCAGACGGCAGGCTCGTCGTCGGGGTTCCGCCGCCGTAGCCGCCGCTGCTACCACCGCCACTGCTGGACCTTCGGCAAAGAAGGCCAGGAGGAGAGAGGGCGCCTCCGCCACTGCAGCCGGCCCATCTACGCCCGGAGGTGACGGTAGGGATCGTCGTGACCAGCCTCCGATCGTTTACTGTCCCTCCGGGGCTCCCCGGGGTGGCAAGTCCCGAGCGGCTCGTGGCAGGCATCGCTGAAAGTTGACTTTTCCCCTCTGTGGTCCCCCCCTGTTCCCTTCCCGGCCCAAATATGATTTGTTTATAGAAAATTGCCTCCTCTGTCGTGCGTCTTGGAGCGGGGTTGAGGCCTCTTTCGTGGTCGGCGGCCACGCCTGGTAGGCGTCCGATAGATAGTTTGCCTCTCCAAGGAGCTGGTACACCAGCGCCGTCTCCTGTGCGATGGCCTGGTTTCGGCTCTGGTTCCTCTGCCTCCGGGGAGTCGTCCGCTGTTGGGCGGCCGGCTCCTCTGGTTGCGGGGGATTTGAGACGCAAACTTTTTGCGTCGGCTCGCTCCTGTCGCAAGATGGTGGCTTGTAGACGCGAACAGCCTGGTTTTGGTGAGTTGCTGGAGCCGGATGAGGATGCGTCTGATTCTCCATGGCCGATGGAAACAGAGGACTACATGGTAGAAGCGGACGGGTTCTTGTTCGAAGCCCCGGTGGAGACATTTCCGCCGCCCGTCCAGGTAACACTGGAGGGGGGTGAGATGTCTCCTTGGGATTCCTCGTATGCGGATGTTGGGTTAGAACCTCCGACTCGGCGGCGGGATGCCCTGCTATCAGCCACATCAGAATGTGGCTCTTTAACCAGTAGTCTGCTGCATGTGAGGGACGCGAGCTCGGTGGGGGAAAGTATGCAGGGGGAACTGCGTGCTTTGTTCCCCGAGCTCATGGCGGCGGCGGCAGTCGCAAACGGTGTGCCGCTGCCGCAGCCACTGCCTGTTCCTATTCCTGACGATCTCATAGGTCATCTATGGCAACGCCGTCCGGTGAGAGGGGTGGACGTTGTCTGTCAATTTTTCCCCCCTCAATGGAGGCCTACGTCCGTCAGGGACAGGTGGTCTCCCACATCATGGGCCTCACCCCCGCCTACGTGCAAGTCACGAGGGTGGTGGGTTTGGTAGAAGGCATGAAGGAGGGCGTGCCTCGGCTTGATAGGCCGATGGCGGCGCTCCTTTGTCCTGAGGTGGTGTGGGAGCCGTTACGGAAGCCGGTTCCCCAAGGGAAATCGGCGAGGCGGTTGGCTTTCTGGAGTGACCAGTCATTTATCTCCGCGACGCAATCTCTGGCTGCCACTTCTAACATCGCGCAGCTGGCGAGATTCATGTCCGGGATACTGACGGGCGGTGTGGAGCTGACTGATTTGCAACATGATCAGCTCGCCCAGTCGGCAGGAGCCATCCTGCATCTGATCCAGCAGCAGGCCATAGCCGCTGGGAAAGTACGCGCCCTGGCCACTCTAGTCCAGCGCCACCTTTGGCTGGAGCAGGCACGTGTGCCGGAGAAGAAGAGGACTCCACTTCTGACGGCACCCCTCTCCGATGCTGGACTTTTCGGGTCGGCACTGCAATTGATGACCTCAACCTGCAGGGAAATGCAGGAGGAGCGTTCCGTGCTCCAGCCTCATTTCCCCCCGCCCGATGTCGCCGGTGGAGTCAGACGGCAGGCTCGTCGTCGGGGTTCCGCCGCCGTAGCCGCCGCTGCTACCACCGCCACTGCTGGACCTTCGGCAAAGAAGGCCAGGAGGAGAGAGGGCGCCTCCGCCACTGCAGCCGGCCCATCTACGCCCGGAGGTGACGGTAGGGATCGTCGTGACCAGCCTCCGATCGTTTACTGTCCCTCCGGGGCTCCCCGGGGTGGCAAGTCCCGAGCGGCTCGTGGCAGGCATCGCTGAAAGTTGACTTTTCCCCTCTGTGGTCCCCCCCTGTTCCCTTCCCGGCCCAAATATGATTTGTTTATAGAAAATAAAGAGTCCCTCCTAAAAGGAAGGACTGTATTTTTTGTTACAAACTGTGTGTTTATTCACCAAACATATGATGGGGATACGACGTGTGAATCTTTCGCTAGTATGGGTTTGATAGGAGGGCTAGACTTTAAGTCTTGTTGGTCGCTACATTCATGTTAGAGCATAAGCAAGGCCTGCAGCTTACACTCGGTTGAAAAAGGTTTTTTCTGCCTCGACCTGAATCTTCACATAAAGGTAGAGGTTAGTTGTGTGCTCTGTTGCTTAAACAGTGATATTGAGCCGCAACACTATTGTGTTGGTCTGCAGTAATGCTCGTGTATGAAAAAGTACCGCGGCTCAGGCCGCTCTCTCTCTATCAGATTTTTGGTGTCTTACAACATAGATACAGGTGTCGGGTTCACACATACATAACTTGGCCTTGCTATAAACCCTGTTCACAGATGTGTCTGTGGCTAGCGTGCATTGAATTAGCTTTGCGCTGTTCATTAGCATATTGGCTACTTAAGGTATCATATGGCTGTTTGTTGTTGTCGTATGCAAGGGTTGGGCTTGCGAGGGGGTACCGAATAAACCCCTCCGTCCCTCTTCTGATTGGTCAGGGGGTTTCTTGGACTCTCTTTTCATTCGGTCAGGGCCAAGCTGTTAGGCAGCTTGGCACGGGGGGGGGGGGTAAGGGTTTCCCTGACTCCGCACCTATCACAGGCGGTTGAGTCATGGGTTTCCCCCCGTCATAGAAAACGTCACTAGGCACGTTTCTATTGGACGACGGCTTCCGTGAGTTTTTTCAGACCCGTATGTAGGGTCTGTTATTGTCAAGTTGTCGGGGCTGAGCGTAGGAACTTACTGTTCTACTACGCTCGATATACGTGTGACTTGAGTCTGTTGGTCACATGACTCAATGTTACCGTGACTTTTCAATCTATGGCTCACGTGGGAAGTCTCTCTGAGGATTCCCGTCTCCTCTCTGTGGTGAGGGTGGCGGGATGTAAGAATGTAAAACATTTTTACCCTCGGCCGCGTCACGTGGGATTCATGTCAGTCGGTGTTTCTTTCTTTTTAATAATAATAACAACTTCTTGTCGTTCTCCGAGGCGACTTGAAGGACCAATGTCTGGTGTCTGGTTAGACTATCCATTGATGTGTTTGGGTCTCGATGCATACATAGTGCTGGCTCGGGGTGTTTTCTGATAAGAATCATGCAGGAGGCTAGTACGCCTTGGTTGCTTGTTATTAAAACAGCGTTTTTATAGGGCAACTGGGATGGGGGATTTTTTCCTCTTCCGAGCGCCTGTTACTGGGTCTCAACGGATTCTGGTTCATATCTGGGGGATGTTAACGGAATAGATCAGAACATAGGTAGAGGGGTCTCACGCCCTTGGGGTGGGCCACTGAGCACGGTACAAATGGGACCGTCTGGATGGCGCCCTCTTTTCATGTTTTAGATCGATACGCATACCTACCCCCTCTCCTGGAGTGGGCATGTCGGCGTGGTTAGGGCACGGGACTGGTTCTGGTCGCGCTGGTCCAGGTCAGTTAACCCGTTGTCTGCCGGGGACGCAGATCTGCTGTTCTGGTACCCTGAGGGACTTGTGCTTTTTTCGGGGGGAAAAATGCTGGGTCGGCCAGGGTGTCACAGGGTTGGGCGTTATGGAGACCCTTTGTTGGGTACATGTTGTACCCTGCACTATCATAAAGGAGCTGGTTCTCCATTATTTTTGCTCCTCTCTCACGCATGGCGAAGAGGGGGCTGTTGGGGTGGTCTTCTGGACCTCCTCTGGTAGCCCTGTGTGCTTCCCGAGCCGCCGGGCCCGGTCCGAAGTTGTGTTCGTCGACCCGTAGGCCTGGAATAACCCTTTTTTCTTTTTTTTTAAACTGAAACACTTGTACTGCGGTGATATACCCGCAGGTGTGTTTTGGAGTTTTTTCTTGAGGGGTTATAGGAACAACCACCGCATGTGGTACCAAGAGGGTGGTTGATTCCCTGGTGTGTTGGAGCAGAGTCAACTCCCGGGTTACCCGGTTGAGTGTGCCCCTGCACGTTCATGATGTCTGCCAATCGTGTCAGCCTTCTCTGCCTCGACCCCTCTGGGTGGGTTTTTTTTGGTGGAGGCTTTGTCATGGTGCGCAACAATGCCAGCATACGCCCCTTCCGCCGGGGTGCTGTTTTCAGTTGACCCCTTTGGCGCCTGTCTCATCCGCAGTGCTCCAGGCTCGGGTCTAAAGCCTGCTGCCTGGTTTAAGGGATCGACCCCTCTGGGGTCGTCTCCCCGGTGCGCTGCCTGCTTCCGTTATGGTTAGCCTTTTGAGTGCTTCAAGTTACGGCCATGCTGACTGCCTGTGTTGCAGGGTCAGTGTGCCAGGCAGCGTACTAGTGGGGGGAAGGGCCCGCTCTTGGAGGGGCCCTGTCCGAATACGCTGGCGATGTGGGGGGCGGTGTCACTAAGTGACCGCCTGGTGAGGTCTTGATGCTTGGCGTCAATGACCTCTCCGGGCCCCCTTTTTCCAGGGGATCCAGTCCCTTCAGTGGGTCTGGGTCTTCCTTCGCGCTCCGCTGCTACGGCCTTGCCGCAGGGTTGAGTTTGCTCTTGACCCCGTGTTTTTGGGGGCAGTAACGAGGGTTGTTCCTTCCGTTCGTTCCCTGGTGGCATGCGGGTTGTGCGTGTGCGTAGTCGTGGGGTCAAGCCACGATTTGCTCACCCTGTGCGTTGAGTTGCTCGAGTTTCTCTTCGCACGGTCGGATCCGTCTCCCTCCCGTCCTCCAATAGGGAGGGTATCCTCCATTAGGGAGGGTCTGGGGGCTCGGTCCTCTCCGGTCTGATGGTTGTGGGGGGCCTCAGCGGGGTACATTTGTCGAGCTTCTGGCTTCCGCTCAGCTCCTGTTGTGCAGAATGACGCTGAGCGGAAACCAGTATGAAATAGAACGTAAGGTTATGTATATAACCAAGTTCTATGAATACTGGTGACGCTCAGCGTCAGGACGCCACTGCGACCCTTGACCTTGCCTTGTGGTGAAAGTTTGGGAAGGAGGCGAGTAGGTGACCACACACCTGCTTATGAAGGTAAGCGGATAGGGGTGTGGCCAGACGGATGTCGGTATGTAAAGGTACATTGTGGAGTTTTTATTCAGTGCTGTGCACGAAGTGAGGTTAGTGCAGAATGACGCTGAGCGTCACCAGTATTCATAGAACTTGGTTATATACATAACCTTACGTTTTATCTCCACGTCCAACCTGTTTTATGTGCACGTCCAATCTGTTTTATGTGCACGTCCAATCTGTTTTATGTGCACGTCCAACTTGGCTCCCCAAGTTGGACGAGCTCCCCCAAAGACCATGTTATGGTTTGCACACTGCTCCCCGTGCTCGCAAGGGTTTCCCCTGCCGATAAGATAAACCCAATGGAAAAACATGCACAACAGATCGCTAACGCTGTCACATCGCTGACGAAGACAGACAGGAGCACTTGGATTGGTCCCTGGGGGGCGTGGCCCAGCGCCACAGCCCTTATCTGCTCCCGGCTACCCTTGGGGGGAAGGACGACGGGATAGGTCAAGGGCAGAGACTCAATTTCATTGGCGACCCAAAACAATTGCATGAGTGTGTTCCTGTATGTGCCGCCCATCGCATGTGTATGTCACTGCATGATAAATAAAGACTTCTTCAAAAGTCCAGTTTATTATTTATTATATTATTATTTTATGTGTACGACCAACCTGTTTTAGTGTGCACATCCAACCTGTTTTAGTGTGCACATCCAACCTGTTTTAGTGTGCACATCCAACCTGTTTTATGTGCACGTCCAACCTGTTTTAGTGTGCACATCCAACCTGTTTTATGTGCACGTCCAACCTGTTTTAGTGTGCACATCCAACCTGTTTTAGTGTGCACATCCAACCTGTTTTAGCATGCACATCCAACCTGTTCTTAACTCATTGACCGCCACGCTCTTTTCCCATCTTTACTCAATGGCGCCAGCGTTATTGACCATTTTAGCGATGTTTGCAGACCCATCATGTGTTCTGTATTATAGCTATGGAGACAATAGTATGGCTCATTTGACAGGCATTGCTTATAGTCCATCACTGACTAACCAGTTAATTTCTACATACTGTAGTTTGTGCACTATTACACACTAAACATCGCTCCTTTCCAAAATAATCCAGTCTTTTTTCATAGATCGCGAGATATGACGCGTTATATGCAATATGCCCAAATCGTTCGGGTTGCTCGCCTGAAACCCCAAATACTTCCAAATCAAAAGGAATATACCATACATATGTGTCTTCACAAAATCATCAAGGGGGGGGGGGGGTCGTTTTAACTCAAAACTGCGATCATTACATTATTAGGTCCGGTAAAATATGACACTGATCGGTACAAAAACACGTTTCAGGTTCGGTAAAATAGACATAGAATAGACCTTACCTTAGCCAGAAGGTACTCAAAAAAGAATAATCCCCAGTGATCCCATCGCCATCGCGATTACTCGTGTATATGTGTATACTCGTGTATACGGGAAATGGGTTTGAGGCGATAAAATCTCAGAGTGATCGCTCTGTCCTCTGAGGGGGAGGAGTTCTTGCAAAAAAATGTATAAAAAAGTGTCCCCACACTAAACTATCCCAGTTCAAAAGGTAGGCGATAATGCCACCTGGCAGGATTCAATCGTCATTGCAATTGTAACGTAGGCAGATGTGCCAGGGAGACCCAGGGAGCTCCGGCCGAGTGTCTAGAACGGGGATCAAAGGGAAAAAGATCAAAGGATCAAAACCGGAGTATAGTCGGGTTTGACGCTCAATCGTTGGCGACGAGGGTTTGGCACAGAAAGAGTTAAGCCAGGTGCAGGATGACGGTGTGCGTGCGGGTACTCAAACATTTCCCACAAATCTCTCCCACAACAGCCAAGAGTACAATGGGATGATTGGTCCACTGAGAACACCCCAAGCCTGACAGGATATCACACTAACCCCTAATTTCTGAAGGAGAGTGAGCACTCCACTCCTAATGTCTTGTCTTTTATTGAGACAGTATGAAAGTAGCGCAAGAGACTGCACATCCAACAATTCTGAGTCTGTTTTTCCAGTGTCCATTGTTTTTTTTTTAGCTTACAGTACCACCAAAGGGAAGTTAGGGCATCAGTGCAGATCAGGGCTTGTTTTACTGCACGTCGCGGCTTGTTACATTTTGCAGTTACTCTGTGCATTTCCAGACTGAAATCATTGAATCATTTAACCTCTTCCACCCGACGGGACCGGTACCTGTCCCAAAATAACTGTCTGACATAATTATTGTTTTTTTTCTTCAAACATATTCAAGAATAAACATCATAACCACGTCACAACAGCAGTTATAATGTATATTTTCATCAATACGTCGCGGAGATTGGCCATTTTGAATTACCAGCCGTTGCTGAATGATGGAAAATGTAGTAATTTTGAGAAGAGGACATCCAGAGCTTTCAATGAGTGTTGGCATTTTTTAAAACTACACTTCCCAAAGGCTTCTAGCTTCCTTCAAACAAATGACTTGTTATGAATCTTTTTTTATTCTCTTATTACTCTGGATTATATACCACAAAACTGAACGTTATTTGGCATATATTGGAGTTAGTTAGTTTAAAAATGGCGGAGCTCTTGCAAGAATAAAAAAACCTACTGTACATACAGTAGATTTCATTCTCTGTTCTTCATGCACGCCTGGTGATAGTAAATCAAAATTGAACTCGGCCATTTGAAAGAGAAGATTTGGCCCAATCCATAAATGTGTGAATTGGCTATAATAAGGTAATTTATAGGCCTGCTATTCTATAATAATATTTAAAAATGCATTGGTCTGTGTTAGGAATCCAGGTTAAGAATGTTGAGTTCAAGTGTGGCACGGAAGAAGGAGACGGAGAGGGTGTTGCTCTTCTCGAATACGTGTTCTTTTATTATCAGAACCACTTTGAGCGATAACAATACTTTACAAGGTAAAGCCGGTACAGTAATAGTAATACAAGGAAAGATACTGAGATAAACAACTTAATGAAGTAATAAGAGAAAAGGGTGGTGAGAGATCCGACTTCTCGACCTTAAGTAAAGATAATTTTGTCACGATCAGAGCTCGTGTCTGCCAGATGAGGAGCAATCAGCGCGGCTGCAAGAGATCACCTCATCAAGCATTCCCTACTTCAACTGGCAGAACCCGTCATCCAACGTCGCAGTGTTAAACTGCCTACCGAGGTACGATGACGCTACCTAAAGACCAGCTGTAACTACCCCTGTTTATGCTTGCCCTAACCTTCTGTTTCTTGTGCCCCAGGACTTCGCTCCGGCGCCCTTCCACCCTGACGTCTCGAGCCCCAGCGTCCTTCCACCCTGACATCTCGAGCCCCGCAAAGAGGACTCCTGCTCGCTCTCAAGCGCAAGACCTGTGTCCTCTCTCTCTCGCTGCCGACAGCTGCACTGAAGTGCACCTGCTCTCATTCTTCTTCCCCCCCAAGAACATTATGACCTCCGTGTTGTTCACATTCCTGTTTCACATTCCTGTTATACTCTGCTTGGTTGGGAAGAATAATTAAAGAACCCTAAACCGCTCCATTCTCTCCTCCTGTGTTTTGCTATTGGGCTCCGCAAGAACCCCCCATCCTCACAAACTTTAAATCATGATAACGGGCGAGATATCCGACTTCTGCCCATGGACGGCTGTTCCCAGTAACACTGCTGCAGAACCGACAGAAAGAGAAAGGCAAAGTATTACTATAAAGGATCAGTACAGCCAGCAGACCCAATCAGAACCAGTGACACAAACACAGGCAGGTGACAACAATCAGGATAATTACAGAGACAGAGTGAGAATTCCAGGATGGCAGCAGAGCTTCCAATCCTGAATAGGGAGAGAAAGCCCAGACGTTACAGGTCTGGATGGGAGAATTCAGTACTGTATCTACAAAACCTTCTGTTTAATCATCTTCCCTTTATTAATTTCCTTCGATTTTTTGTACACGTGATCTCAAGAAGGTACTGAACGGGGCGGCTAGGTGGTGTAGTGGGCAAGGCGCTCGCCACCAATGCAGGAGACGCTGGGTTCAAGCCCAGCTCTCGGCATTGCTATCAGCTTGGCTGGTCGTTCATACTAACACAAATTGGCAGTGTTAGGAGTGGGAAAGCTGGTGGGTGGGTCCTGGTCGTTGTAAACAGCGACTCCTACAGTTCGGTCGGGGCGCCTGCTCAGCGAAGATAGGATCTAAGGGGGGTAGTGTGATCCTTCCACACGTTACACCCTCTCAGTGAGAGTCCGCGCTGCCAGGTGAAAAGAAGCGGTTGATTGGCTACACGTGTGTCGGAGGAAGCACGTGATAGCCTCCACTCTACCAGACCGACTGTGGGGGGTAGGTGCACAGCGACCAGGAAGGGGATTGGGAATTGGCATAACGACTAACATTGGGATGGGAGAAAAACGGAGGAAAAAGGAGGGGGAAAAAGATAAAGGAAAAAAAAGAAAAGTACTGAACGAGCTCAGTGGCAGTTTTTCATGTCTGGTCATTTTTTGCATGGTGTTATTCACTGTCAGAGATGCAAATAAAGATCATAATTCATATTCTCCTTTGTTTCATCACAATTTAAGCAAGCCTAGTAATAGACACAATATTCCTGACACTGGGAATACATTCACTGAGGTCCCTAGATACCAAGAACATGCAAATGGACCTTGTAGAAGTAGAGCAATATTCCATTTACTTAGGTATGTATTTTAGGCAGATTTTTTTTTAAATAGGGCTAATGATCAAAATCCCCATCGCTACTCTGACTCAACCCAGAATTGGCGAGGGCACCGCTTGTCCGACCACGCAGCGCTCTGCCAGCACCATTCACACTTTCCAGAGAGGAAGCTCACAGAATCAATGGCTACAGGAAAAGGACCAAACTCTGAAATGTAAGTTATACCATGTCCTAGCCAACAAGTGTTTCCTCTTCCTGAAACTCAGCCTGTTATTGAAATGGAATTGAACGTTTTAATTGAGCTGTTATTCCGTGCTCCGTTCATTTCCTCGCTGAGCTGTCTGGCGAGATTCCGGTTGATGACGCTCTCCCCACAAGGAGAGCGTTTAGCATTCTGCACATGTAAACATTTAATATTCTCGTCTGACTCTGGGTCAGTGTGCACACTAACAACCCCCTCTCTCTCTCTCTCTCTCTCTCTCTCTCTCTCTCTCTCTCTCTCTCTCTCTCTCTCTCTCTCTCTCTCTCTCTCTCTCTAGGAAGCAGGTTTCAGCCTCGCTGCAGGTACCAGCCTCCCCCGGCAACAGGAGATGTGTCCCTGTCTGCTTCAAACGCAGGCGCAACACCAGCATCAAACGTGTTGGCTGACCCCACCTCCTCCCAAACAGACCCCTGCAAGCCCTGGTCACCCCCTCCTCTCAAACAGACTCCTACAAGCCCTGGTCACCCCCTCCTCCCAAACAGACCCCTGCAAGCCCTGGTCACCCCCTCCTCTCAAACAGACTCCTACAAGCCCTGGTCACCCCCTCCTCTCAAACAGACTCCTACAAGCCCTGGTCACCCCCTCCTCCCAAACAGACCCCTACAAGCCCTGGTCACCCCCTCCTCCCAAACAGACCCATACAAGCCCTGGTCACCCCCTCCTCTCAAACAGACTCCTACAAGCCCTGGTCACCCCCTCCTCCCAAACAGACCCCTGCAAGCCCTGGTCACCCCCTCCTCCCAAACAGACCCCTGCAAGCCCTGGTCACCCCCTCCTCTCAAACAGACTCCTACAAGCCCTGGTCACCCCCTCCTCCCAAACAGACCCCTACAAGCCCTGCTCACCCCCTCCTCCCAAACAGACTCCTACAAGCCCTGGTCACCCCCTCCTCTCAAACAGACTCCTACAAGCCCTGGTCACCCCCTCCTCCCAAACAGACTCCTACAAGCCCTGGTCACCCCCTCCTCCCAAACAGACCCCTACAAGCCCTGGTCACCCCCTCCTCCCAAACAGACCCATACAAGCCCTGGTCACCCCCTCCTCTCAAACAGACTCCTACAAGCCCTGGTCACCCCCTCCTCCCAAACAGACCCCTGCAAGCCCTGGTCACCCCCTCCTCCCAAACAGACCCCTGCAAGCCCTGGTCACCCCCTCCTCTCAAACAGACTCCTACAAGCCCTGGTCACCCCCTCCTCCCAAACAGACCCCTACAAGCCCTGGTCACCCCCTCCTCCCAAACAGACTCCTACAAGCCCTGGTCACCCCCTCCTCTCAAACAGACCCCTACAAGCCCTGGTCACCCCCTCCTCTCAAACAGACCCCTACAAGCCCTGGTCACCCCCTCCTCTCAAACAGACCCCTACAACAAGCCCTGGTCACCCCCTCCTCCCAAACAGACCCCTACAAGCCCTGGTCACCCCCTCCTCCCAAACAGACCCCTGCAAGCCCTGGTCACCCCCTCCTCCCAAACAGACCCCTACAAGCCCTGGTCACCCCCTCCTCTCAAACAGACCCCTACAAGCCCTGGTCACCCCCTCCTCTCAAACAGACCCCTACAAGCCCTGGTCACCCCCTCCTCCCAAACAGACCCCTACAAGCCCTGGTCACCCCCTCCTCCCAAACAGACCCCTACAAGCCCTGGTCACCCCCTCCTCTCAAACAGACCCCTACAAACCCTGGTCACCCCCTCCTCCCAAACAGACCCCTACAAGCCCTGGGCTGGTCACCCCCTCCTCCCAAACAGACCCCTACAAGCCCTGGTCCCTTTTCCCCCCCCCCACCTGTGGCAAGAATTAACTGCGTTTTCCGTTCCTGTTTACCAGTGATTTACTCCATTAAACTGCATGTGGGTTGAGAAGGTAAAATTATGCTTTACATGAGGATTATGTTAACTAGCTAACTATTTTAAAGGATTTAACACATTTTAAGAGCCACATTGCTAGCAGTAAATGATGTTGCAATTTCATGGTATCAGGGTGATCTGAACTGCGATGCTAAGCTAGTTTTCGCTAGCGATTTTGACACTGCCGCTTCAAAATTCCAAATCCCCTGCTTTAGCAGCGGGAGAAATCAATATTAGAACAGAGACACAGGAGGAACTGAGCTGCAGGTACCACAGCAAGGAGCCATCTATTAATAGTCCATTCGTTTTCCTGAATGACGTGAGCAGCCAGAAATACGACACGTGAGAGGTCCCTTCTCTTCGCCGTCCTGAGAGACAGACACGGCCAGACTCTCTCAACCCCTCAGCACATTGCTGTTGGAGGCAGTGTTTTTGTAGAGCACTGTAACGGCTATCTGTTTGACATCTGGAAGGGGGGGGGGGGGGGGGTCCTGTCATGTATTTTCTAACTTGATATGTAGTGTAATTCCGGTGAACCATCAGTACTGGATATACAGTAGGATCTCTTTAATTCAAATTCCTCAAATGATTTGCCCTCAGCTCAGATGTAAAACATCATAATCTCCACACTCGACCTCTATTGGTGCATACAGGGGTATCAATTCAAACTGGATCGCTGTCACCAGATGTCTCTGTTGAAAAACAGCTGGAAGTTTGTACCGTTTGTATCTTTTTGCTTTCCAGACGTGTAATAAATGATAGCAGATTCATAGGCTTAGCGGATTTAAACTGTGGATGCCGGATGGCAATAACACTCTGTCTGTAAAACGAAGGCGGCATGGTGGTGTAGTGGGTAACACTGTCGCCTCACAGCTAGAATTCGGATTCGATTCCCGCTTGGGGACCAGGTTTCCACGTTGCCAGGTACCCAGGTGGGGTATCTCCCGGGCCTTTCTGTGTGGAGTTTGCATGTTCTCCCCGTGCTCGCAAGGGTTTCCCCTCCTGATAAGATAAACTCAATGGAAAAACATGCACAACAGATCGCTAATGCTGTCGCGTCCCTGACGAAGACGGACAGGAGAACTTGGATTGGTCCCCGGGGCGTTGCCTCTATCTGCTCCCGGCTGCTTTTGGGGGGAAGGACGATGGGATGGGTCAAGCGCAGACACTCAATCTCATCTGTGACCCAAACAATTATTGCATGTGTGTGTGTTCCTGTGTGCCGCCTATCGCATGTGTGTGTCACTGCATGACGAATAAAGACTTCTTCAAAGTCTAGTTATTATTATTAATCTAGTTGGAATAGTTGCCTTTATCAGGGGTTCTATTCCGTTCCAGCTCAGTGACTCCTCGCCCCCCCCCCCCCCCCCCCCCCTTTCTACCTCTGCCACATCGCACATCGCTCTGTGTTTCCCCTCTGTCTGATGATTGTAGTGTGAAATTCCATCAGGCTATCTTCTCCTCCTCTTTTGTCCCTCCCCCCTCCTCTTCCACCCACCCCTCCTTTCTTCCCTGCCGCGTCTCATAATTACACCTGTGGAAACCTTTGTGACGGCCAGGACAGAGGAAACCGGAGATTGAGCAATGACCAATTAACACTATGTTTTATTTGTTTGTTTGTTTTCATTTAGATTTTTTAGTTTTTGTTTGTTTGTTTGTTATCTTGTTGTTGTTCTAATTGGTACAATTGTTGTAAACACAATATAATTTAATTTGGTTGTCATCAGTGTATGCAAATTGATGATACCAATTATGCTGAAAAATACCATTTCTGGTTGGCATGATTTTTTTTCCGATTTAGGATGCATGACAAATTACGATTAATATTACTAAACTACTATGTAAAATGGCAGCAATGTTTAAATTCCAAGTTTCATCACTGGTTGTATTGTATTGTATTTTTCACATGACAAAATCTTGTCTTTTGAAGTGTATAAATAAAATAGTTAGATAAGTAAATAAGGATTTGTTGATCATATCCCTTATGTGTATTTGTGTGTGAATGTTCTGGGTGTGTGTGTGTGTGTGTGTGTGTGTGTGTGTGTGTGTGTGTGTGTGTGTGTGTGTGTGTGTGACCTGTGATTTCCCCCCATTGTAGCCACCCAAAGTATTACAAACCATATTGTGTAGGTTCATAATATTTGACAGAGGTATAGATTATTTAATTATTATACTGTTACAACTGATAAAGGTAAATGTTTTAATTTAATGTTTGAGAAAATGTTTTTTATATCGTAATCTTCACTTGTTTCAATTGAATTGGATTGGATTAAATGTATTGTCATTGCACACACAATAAAGTTGGCATCCAACCAGAGTGCAAGTAGCAGTAAAGTACACAGACATAGATAAATAAATGTATGTACACAGTGTACAGTGTATACTGTATATATATATGTATATGGTCACTGATACATTAGGATGTGAGATGTACAACAGGCAAGAATAAAAATACAGTTGTAACAGAGATACTGAATAAAAATGTGCACTGTGATGCTTTTGTTCTCAGATACACACTGTTCTAAAAATATATATTTAAAATATTTCCACTACTAAAAGAAATAATTGCTAGTTATCTTTTGACAGTGGACATGATGGTTGAGTTTAACGATCAGACAACTTATTGGAACCAGGGTGGTATCTGCTCCTCATTCCTCCATTATGCAAAACAGACCATACATTTCATATTTAGGCTATTTATCATTCTCATGTATGAGTGATTCATTAGATGATAAGACATTAGAAATAAAATCTTGAACATGCATCCATTTGAATTTGTTGGAGAGAGTAAACTGTTTCTGCTCTATATGAAGCTGCTTTTGTTTTCAGAACATCACACACTAGATCAATTCGATTAGATTAAATGAAACTTTATTGTGAGAGAACTAAATGGGCAGTGTAGATGTTAGTCTACAGCAGGGCTATTCAACTAAATTGTTCAGGGGGCCACATTGTCAGAAACCCAAGGGGCCAGGGGCCGGACTGCCACGGCGCCTCCCCGTGCTATGAATATATGTACACTTGACACAACACGCAACCACATTTTCACAACTTTTATTTAAAGGGGAACTATTTTACTATTTCTTTCACTATTTGGGCACTTTTACACAATTCCTGTGGGTTTATGGAACACCTCTGTAATATTTTTTTTTTTAATTCATTGTTTTGTATTTCTAATCAAGTACTCAAAAACACGTTTTGAGCCTGGGCTCCAACCACTGTGGGAACTGTGTGGAAACTCAGCTGATTATCATGCAGCAGTGTCTCTCTGACATCACAAATCAGCACATTTTCAGATGACTCAGTTCAGTGAGGGTGAATATTGTGAGAGGAGAATTGGAAGAACGCGCCAATATGAGAATTAGAGACATAGATCATATTAATATAAGTCCACATAGCTAGGAAACAATGCTAAACACTGAAAAAGGCCATTTATAAGATCCCCTTTAACTATATTGCAAAAGTAGTATACTTTTAAAAAAAAGTGCTTCATTTATGTGCAACAACTGCAACATCTCCTCTTCAACATTTCAATATAAAAATAAAATAAAAAACAAACAAGTGCATGATGTGCATATGAACATTCTAACATCAACACTTGAACAAAAAAACACATTTATAGTGCAGCTGAGCTTATGAAAAAGTGCTTCATGTCTGTGCAACAACAGCAAATCACAGCATCTTATTAGCACTTATTGTCGACTCTTAACTCTCAAACATCAGGGGGGTGGGGGGCAGACAGGCCTAGCCTACATACACACATCTAATGAGAGCGATTGCACTTCTTTGACTGGGCAATGGCAGAGAAAGAGGGTTCATAGGAAGTGAGGGCTACCCGCAAACAGTGATGCAAATGCTCATTTGTCAAGGAGGCATGGTTGCTTGTTTTAATGGCATTCATGTGAGAGAAACTGGATTCACAGGTGTATGTTGAGCCAAACATTGTTAGCACAGATATTGCCAGCGTTTTTATTTTGGGGAATGTCTTGACATGAATACACTTTATCCAAAATGTTGTGGTGGATTCATTCTCAAGTGCCTGCTTCAGAGCAGATGATGCTTGCATGTCAATTATTTCAATTTGCAGGAGACCTTCATCAATGTGAAGTGATGCAAGGAACTCTTGTCCTTTTGTGGAAATAGCAGCTACATTGGCAAATGGGTTGCTCACAAAATGCATCAATTCTCTGGACATGTCAAATTCATCAAATCGACTTGCAAAGTTTTCCCTCAATTTATCAATGAAATCTGTCATTAATTGAGTGACTTTTGGCTCAATTGTGCGTGTTAACGTTGACATGAAAAAATAAGAAAAAAAAATAATAATAAAAAATATTTTAAAAAAATATTTTTTTTTTATTTTTTTTATTTTTTTTTATTATCATGTAATCTTTGGCGGGCCGGTCAGAATCATCCCGCGGGCCGGATCTGGCCCGCGGGCCGCCAGTTGAATAGCCCTGGTCTACAGTCTGTGTAAAAAGAACACAAGACACTAGCTTCCCTATATAAAACTATGCCTATATGCCACAAAAAGTTGCATGTTAAAGTGAGTTTATAATGTACGGCAGGAAAAGAGGGAGTATGGGGACATACATTGTGTACAGTGCACAGCATGAATATACATACAGATACATACACAGGCATATATACAGATATACAGTAGATATAAATAGATGAAGATTCAAGATTCAAGAGGTTTAATCGTCACATACATACACAAGACATATAGTGAAATGAAGGTGGCCATACCCGCCTTTGATTGTGCACAAATACAATATAATAATAGAATAAAATAGAATAGATAATAAAATAGACATGATAAAAAGTAAAGATAAAAAAGTAAAGAAATTATTTGAATACGCAATGTGTACAGTATGGCTGTCCCCGACTAAGGATTTGTATAGTAGACTTTGATTGGCCGAAATTTGCCGATAGTCGACTGGTAGTCGACTATAATAATACAAATAATAATAATAAAAAAATATATATATTATAATTTTTTTTATCATTCCATTTGGGTTGTGAAAAAAAAGAAAAGTATTTAAAAAAAGTATTTAGTCGACTAATCGGGGTCAGCCCTATAGTGTACAGTGTTATTGCACAATGCCATTATACAATGCTATCAAACTGTTTGTATGAGACCCCAACAGCACAACACAGAGCCAAAACAAAGGGCGTATTTATTTGAACAACAGAATTTGCAACACTGTTCTTTTAAGGACAAAAATTGAATGTGAGAAAACAAACAGCGTCCAGTAACTGATGGAATTAGGAACGTCCTCTTTAAGGGAGGATTGTCAATATGCCAAACGGAATAGCATGGCAGCGTCCAGTAACTGTGGGAATCTGGAACGTCCCCTTTAACACTTTCCGTGCCAGCAGTGCCGTGCCTAGGTACCCCGTTGCGTGCCAGCGCTCTATTCAATGACAGAACGATCATATTTGTGAACGCATAAACTATATCTTAAATTATGGCTATGTGTCTAATACGCCTGTTGCTTATCAATGACTTGTTTGCAGTCAACATTGTCGAAACGGATTGTTCATTTCCGCTTTATACCATTTTGAAAAACGCTAGTTTTTGAAAGTTTCAGAAATAAATAAAGATTCCACACGAATCGCCCTTTACTGGAATACACAAAACACGTTGTCATTTTTCGGCCTATTTATGAATTGTTTTCAAATAAACGCTAGATTATCGATAGTATATGTGTACTTATTGTGGCAACCCCAAGCCACCCCTGGGCTTGGTGATTGATGGGCGCTACGTGGCGACCCAATGGCTGGGCGCTGCCCATGTTTGGGCGTCCGCTTCCGGACGCACCTGTCACTAGAGACCCATCAGAAGTGATTAGGTGATTAGCGAATCACGGCGCGGTGCGCCTGTTGGGGAGGGGGGACTTAATGGAGCCGAGGAGCCTCCTCTCAGTCCCCCGTAGCAGCGCAAGGCAAAAGGCCACAGAGCGGAGACGCCGGCCGGCCGACAGATTACCGCCAACAAGCCATTATTATTTGAATAGAAAATAAAGAGCATGATTTTGGGAACTGCAACCTGTCTGTGTGTTGTTTATTCTGCCACCCCTACACCTGGAATTGCCACAGTGGTGGAGAATGCGGGCATAGTCTACTGGCAATCAGGGGTGCGGAATAAACAACAATAGACTCTATCGAAGTAGAATAAAAGAAATTAAAAAAATATATATTTAATAACGAAAAGAAGCATGGACGCGCTGGTGCAGCAGCTCGTACAGGCGAGCCTGGAACAACAGACCCGGCACGAAGAGGCCCTGCAAGAACAGAGGAAACAGACGGGGATGATCCACGCGGAGCTCCAGCGGATGGCCTCTCACCGGCGGGACGAAGGGGCCGCAGGGACGCGGCCTAACCCTGGGCGCTTCATCCCCAAGCTGACGGAGCAGGAGGATATAGAAGCCTATCTCCTAGCATTTGAGCGCACCGCCGGCCGGGAGGGCTGGCCAGAGGACGACTGGGGGGGACTGCTGGCCCCCTTCCTGTCGGGTAATGCGCAAAAGGCCTACCAGGACCTGCCACCGGAGCAAGCCGAGAACTACACTCGGCTAAAGCAGGAGATTTTGTCCCGTTACGGCCATAGTCTGCAGTCCCGTGCGCAGCGGTTCCATGACTGGGTGTATGACGCACAGGCCTCCCCGCGCTCCCAGATGCACGACCTAGTCCGCATAAGCCGAGCCTGGCTAATGACCGACCCCGGAGGGCCCACGGTCTTGGAACGGATTGTTATGGACCGCTTTGTCAGAGCCCTCCCTTATGACACGAAGAAGCAGGCGAGTCAAGCGGACCCCCGCTCCGTGGAGCAGCTAGTGAATATTGTGGAGGCCCACCAGGTAACTCGGGACTTACTCAAAGGGGGGCGAGGGGAAAAGCCAGAGCGGCCGAGAACAAGGAGGGGTCCCGACGAGCCCAGCCCAAGGGGCCGGGTAGGGAACGCAGGTGATCCCGAACTACCCCGAAGAAGACCGCTGTTCGACCAGGACCAAAGACGCTGCTATGACTGCGGCGAGCCCGGGCATCTCTCGTGGAACTGCCCAGGCCGGGATGTGTCCATGCCATCGGCGGCAGCTTCAGACCCCCGCGGAAAAACGTGCAATTATGGCGCAGCCTGTTGGGCCCATAAGGAAACATCAGCGACACTTTTACCTGTGCGCGTCAACGACGAAGATGCCGTAGCGCTCCTGGACTCGGGTAGTGTCATAACGCTGGTTCAGCCCCATTTGGCACACTGCGACGCAGAGGCTCCGCAAGTGTCAGTGTCCTGTGTGCACGGGGACACAAAGTTGTATCCTACAGCGCAGATCACCCTGACAACCACCAAGGGGGTCTGCTCGATGACAGCCGGCGTGATACCCAACCTGCCGGTAGCGCTGCTGATTGGTCGAGACTGCCCCCTGTATCGCCAGCTGTGCTCAGCCGTCATCTCCCCGCGCACCCCACCCTCTACGGGTAAACCGAGGAAGAGGAAAGGGTTACGTCAGCCGAAGGTGTGTGCTCTGAACGTAACGGGGAGTGAGACTGAGACGGCATCAGATGTGGGTGACGACGCGCCGGAACCCCTGAATATACCGGGGAGTGAGACGGAGACGGCATCAGGTGTGGGTGACGACGCGCCGGCGCCCCAAGCGGGCCCCGAGACGGATAGCAGTGACGAGGACCCATTTGCGGAGTTCCCCCAGGCGGACGAGGTGGGGAGGGACCTGGCGGGTCAGTTCGGAACGGCCCAGCTGGAAGACCCAAACCTAACGCAGGCCCGGGCGAATATCAAAACCATAGATGGAAATCCAGTGGAGGGGGTGAGTAACCTGTCATATCCTCACTTTGCAATAAAAAGACAATTGCTGTACCAAGTCGTAAAAAAGAATGATGAGGTTAAAGATCTATTGCTGGTGCCGAAATTCTTTATTCCCACTGTACTCCAGCTAGCGCATTCACATATCCTCGGAGCGCACCTGGGCGTGGACAAAACCATGGAGCGCATAAAGGTGCGTTTCCATTGGCCGGGCATGAAGAGAGCGGTAGAGGACTACTGCAGGAGCTGCCCAGAGTGTCAACGCGCAGCACCAAAGGTACAATATAAAAATCCTCTGATCCCGCTGCCCATCATTGAGACCCCATTCTCAAGAATTGCCCTCGACGTGGTGGGCCCTCTAGTCAAATCGTCCCGAGGCCACCAGTATATACTGGTAATCATAGATTATGCAACACGTTACCCCGAAGCCATCCCGTTACGCACGGTGACGGCCAAAATTGTGGCACAGGAGCTCTTTCATTTGTTTAGTCGGGTGGGAATTGCCGACTCTATTCTCACTGATCAGGGCTCGTGCTTTATGTCGCGGGTCATGAAAGAAATGTGCAAACGAATGAAAGTGGAACAGCTGCGAACCTCCATATACCATCCACAGACGGATGGGCTGTGCGAACGCTTCAACAAAACACTGAAAAGCATGCTAAGAAAGGTGATGGAGAAGGATGGGAAGAATTGGGATCAGTTGTTGCCCTTTCTGATGTTCTCTGTGCGTGAGGTCCCACAGGCTTCCACTGGCTTCTCGCCATTTGAGCTGCTCTACGCCCGCAAGCCGCGGGGTCTCCTGGACATCGCAAAGGAGATTTGGGAGGAACAGCCGTCGCCCCACCGGTCTCTCATAGAGCATGTGCAGGTAATGAGAGACAGGATGAAGGCGCTCTGGCCAGTGGTGAGAGAACATATGCAACAGGCCCAAGACGCACAGAAGCGCATTTATGACCGGGGCGCACAGCCACGGGAGTTTAATGTGGGGGACCGGGTCCTAGTACTGGTTCCGACAGCAGAGTGCAAATTCCTAGCCAAATGGCAGGGACCCTACGACATAATCGAGAAAGTGGGTCCCGTCAACTACAAGGTCCACCAGCCCGACCGTAGGAAGCATCGACAGTTATACCATGTTAACCTGTTGAAGAAATGGCATGCCCGGGATGTGTTGCTCTCGCCCCCCCCTCTCCCCCCTTTTGCGCAGCAGGTGGCAGAGGCGGCCGATGTTCCCATCGGGGAACAGTTGTCCCCGACCCAACGGCAGGAGCTTCGGGAGCTGGTCCAACAGAACCGGGACGTGTTTTCGGCCACGCCGGGCCGCACCACATTGGCCCAGCACCACATCATTACCAGCCCGGGAGACAAGGTAAAGCTGAAGCCCTATCGTATCCCAGAGGCAAAAAGAGAGGCCGTAAGAAGAGAAGTGCGGGTCATGCTGGAGATGAGAGTGATTGAGGAGTCTCATAGCGGGTGGTCCAGTCCTATTGTTTTAGTGCCGAAACCCGACTCAACAACCAGGTTCTGCAATGATTTCAGGAAGCTTAATGACATTTCAAAGTTTGACGCCTATCCCATGCCTAGAGTGGATGAGCTCATTGATAGACTGGGCCTGGCCAGGTTTATCACGACACTAGATGTAACGAAGGGTTATTGGCAAGTCCCTCTGGCCCCCGCCTCGAGGGAGAAGACGGCTTTCTCCACCCCAGACGGGCTGTTTCATTAAAAAGTTCTCCCGTTTGGCCTGCATGGGGCGCCATCTACCTTTCAGAGGCTGATGGACAGAGTACTACGGCCCCATCGGGATTATGCAGCCGCGTATCTCGATGACATTATCATTCACTCATCAGATTGGGACACCCACCTCCAAAAGGTGAGAGCGGTGTTGGGTGCCCTCCGGGAGGCGGGTCTCACCGCCAACCCAAAGAAATGCAGGCTGGGACTAGAAGAGGCAGAGTACCTGGGGTTCACAATAGGCCGGGGCAATGTAAAACCGCAGAAGAGGAAAATTGATGCGATAAGGGAGTGGCCTCGCCCTTTAACCAAGAAGCAGGTCAGGACATTTAATGGGCTAGCGAGCTATTATAGGAGGTTTATCCCTAACTTCGCTGCTCGCGCTGCTCCCCTCACAGATCTGACCCAGGCGCGGCGGCCGTTCACGGTGAAGTGGACACCGGAGGCGGAGGCGGCGTTCGAGGACCTCAAGACTGCCCTCTGTTCGGGACCGGTGCTGGTCTCCCCGAACTTCGACAAGGAGATGACGGTACAGACAGATGCATCAGAGGTGGGACTGGGAGCGGTCCTCTCCCAGCAACTGGAGGGTGAGGAACATCCAATCTTATATGTGAGCAGGAAGCTGCTGCCACACGAGCGCAACTATTCTGCGGTGGAGCGCGAAGGTCTGGCAATTAAGTGGGCACTGGAGACGCTCCGTTATTATCTGCTGGGGAGGCGCTTCACGCTGGTGACGGATCACGCCCCCCTCGTCTGGATGGCCAAGACAAAGGGGACCAATGCCAGGGTGACTCGATGGTTTCTGGAGTTGCAATCGTTTAACTTTTCTGTCATTCACAGGTCTGGGGTGGCGCATGGCAACGCAGACGCCCTCTCCAGGAAGGATGCCTGTTGGGCGTCGGACGCTCTTCCCCGACGGTCGGAGCTGGAGGGGGGGTACTGTGGCAACCCCAAGCCACCCCTGGGCTTGGTGATTGATGGGCGCTACGTGGCGACCCAATGGCTGGGCGCTGCCCATGTTTGGGTGTCCGCTTCCGGACGCACCTGTCACTAGAGACCCATCAGAAGTGATTAGGTGATTAGCGAATCACGGCGCGGTGCGCCTGTTGGGGAGGGGGGACTTAATGGAGCCGAGGAGCCTCCTCTCAGTCCCCCGTAGCAGCGCAAGGCAAAAGGCCACAGAGCGGAGACGCCGGCCGGCCGACAGATTACCGCCAACAAGCCATTATTATTTGAATAGAAAATAAAGAGCATGATTTTGGGAACTGCAACCTGTCTGTGTGTTGTTTATTCTGCCACCCCTACACCTGGAATTGCCACATTATGCACGCTATAGAAGCGGGCTGAAAAATCGATTATCTTATTTCCTGATCGCACACACACACACACACACACACACACACACACACACACACACACACACACACACACACACACACACACACACACACACACACACACACACACACACACACACACACACACACACACACACACACACACACACACACACACACACATTGATATATCTGTGAAAATAGCTCTGATTATCCCAAGACTGGTAAAATAGATTCCTTACCTCAGATCAGATGTTCTCCAAAAAGATTATTCCAATTCCTGATCGCCATTCCAAATATCGATCGCGTTTATTGATCCAACGCTGGGTACTGGAAACACTTATTCTCCGCTGTTCTGATGGTGGGCAATGACTGGGATCGTTTTGATAGCCTATCAGTGAGCTGGATGCAATCCTACCTGGAGGGGAGAGAACAGATGGTGGAGGTAAACGGTACCCTACCCCCCCCCCCCTCACAGTGAGCTGTGGTGTTCCACAAGGAAGCATACTAGGTCCGCTACTGTTCCTAATTTATGCAAATGACATGTCGTCAGCTTGTGACTGCAACTTATTCCTGTTTGCGGATGACTCAGCCCTGCTGGTCTCTGACAAGAACAAGTTACAGGTTGAAAAAACCCTCAGCTCGGAACTAGGCAAAATATGCATATGGCTCGCTGATAACAAACTATCATTAGACATGGGCAAAACAGAGTCCATTCTCTTCGGTTCAAATAACAAACTCAGCAAGACCGACGGCTTCTCAGTTACAGTGGGTGACAATATTGTCACAAGGAAAGAAGAAATTACCTACCTGGACTCCATCCTAGAGGCAAATCTTTCCTGTGACAAAATGGCATCAAATGTAATAAAAAAAAGTCAACCAACGAACTCGATTCTTGTACCGGATCTCCTCACTGGTAAACAAGAATACCCTGAAGACTCTGGCAGGAGCACTCATTCAAGGGTACTACGACTATGCTTGCACCTGTCGTATATTCTAATCAATATCTAAGGTTATTCACAGTACAATGAGGTTGCTACCTGGAAAGGAAGAAGGATCATAATGATAGAATGGTCTACTGAGTAGAGAAATAAACTGTGCAGGCCAGACAATAGAGCTATAGTTCAACTCAACTGATTTATTTTGCCAAAGGGCTCAGAGTGAATTAGAAGGTTGTTGTTTACATACAAGGATTATTTCATAGTACACCAAATATATTGTACAAAAGGATTGATAAGGTTTGCACATCAAACCCAGTCTGTACATAAAACAGTAGTCATGTTAACATCAATGAAATAGAGAATCTTACTGAGCATTACACATGAGTAAACCTGGTCGACAGATAAGGGATCTGTACATTACTCTAACCTAAACAACATTGGTTTTTCCATGATTTACTCACATGTAAACAGCTCACAGTAGTCTCTGGATGGGCGGTGGTAGAGACGCAGAACCTAGGGGGTCTGGCCTGTCTCTCTAACAATGCGTTCTCTGTTATATACTCTGATCTCAACCAATCCTAGCACATTCTAATAATACGTTTGGTCCAATTAGGTTTGTCTTCTGGGGGGCGGTCCGCCCCCACCGATCTCCTCCTCGCCGTGTGTTCTTCCAGTATCAAGAGAGGGGGGGTCTTCATGTGGCCCCCCTCCTTTGGGCTGTGGCCTTCTCAGTTGGACTGAGGCCTGTGTCTCCTCTGAATGCATCAAACACTTCAACATTCCTTCGTGTACCATTTTGATTTTCCCATATATATGGTTTGTGTAATGAATCTATGGACTATCTAGCATTAACCCAGTACAGTCATTGCTTCTAGGTTAATACCAAATAGTCCACAGGAGCCAGCACCAACCTTTATTTACCAGACTGACACTTTCTAATACAAGCTATGATTAAAACTCTGTAATTGAGACTTATTTTATATATATGGTTTACACCAGGAGTGAAATGACACTATTACCTTCAATCAGTTTGACATTCTAAATGACATTCAAATACCTTTTCTCTAATAAGTCAGTTTAATTAATATGATCTTGTTGAATTAGTTTTCTACAGATCTTTGCAGTTTTATTTAATATGATCTTGTTTATGACCATTTCCATGACGCTTTGACCCTTTTCAAAAGCAAGTTAGGTCTGTGACCAGACCTCTGTTTTCTCTGCCTGTAATCTGTTAGGTGTGGCCACATTACCATACAGTCCTCAATCACACGAGTGGGGGTTGAGTGACTGTTTCCTTCTGTTCTAAGCAGTTGAGTACATCTGTTTGTGTGAGGGTTTGTTGACTATTCCTGTAACACCAATATCACTTTTTGCTGAGCACTGCAAATCCACTCTGCTGTTAAAAAGGTACACCTGGCTTTTGCATTATGGTTTTCTATTTATACATACATGGATTTGTTATGAAATACACAGTCAAGGATACCACAGTTCCTCCCTTTGACAATTAATATTGTCATAAACCAGTATATTGACTTGATTTCATACAGGCTAACCATACAAAATTTTTCACATTAAACATAAAAATCATACATTTTCATTATTCTTTGGTACATATCATCAATGGGCTTTTGCTCCTCAGGGCTCATAGCCAGAGGCCTACTATTTTTTAAACAAAAACGTTGAACATGTTAAAAACGGGGGTTCCGGTTCCGGGTCGGAAGGATGTGAACCTCTCTGAGCCACTCTGCCGCTCCCGAACTTTTATTTTACTTTAAAAAGCCTATTTTTTTTTATTTTCAAGGTGATTGAACCACTAATATACAACATCCGTATCTAAGACTGTACTATTCGACCCAAAAAGGAAAAAGAATAACGAGCATGATGACTGCACGAGTCTTGAGAAGCGAGACCGCCCCTGTGGATGGGGCTACCATGGCTAAGCTAATGGATGAGCTCAAACAGGCCTTCACCACGGAGTTCAGAACGTTTGCTGCCTCGCTCGAGACTAGACTCGACGGCTTCCAGCAGGAGGTCGCGGACCATACCCAACGCCTGACCTCCGTGGAGGACGGCATGGATAGGTGGTCGGATAGGATGGTGGAGCTAGAAGTCAGATGCACAGCTCAGGATATAGTCATCGACAAGCTAAGAAACAAGCTAATTGATGTTGAATCACGTAGTCGGCGTTCTAACATTCGCATCCTGGGCCTGGACGAATCCCTGCACAGCAACCGTCCCAGTGTCTTTTTCGCGGAGGTCCTGGTGGAAATCATGGGGAGCTTGACCGATGCCACAGGACGCTAACACCCAGACCAGCACCAGGCTCCAGGCCTAGGGCCGTAATTGCCCGCTTACATCACTACAAGATCAAAGAGACTATTATCCTGGAAGCTCGCAAGAGGAGGGGGAATCTGACATACAGAGGGAAACCAGTCGCTATCTTCGAAGATTATCCCCCCGAGGTGGTCGAGCAACGTTCACAATACCGTGATGTCATGGGGCCCCTGTACAAGCGCGGATTTAAACCATCGCTCCAGTTCCCTGCGAAGCTAATCATCCGAACCAAGGAGGGCAGGCTGCATCTACCGTCGCCCAAGGACGCCGTGGACTTCCTGAGGGCCCGACCCAGAGGGACCTCGACACCGGCTTCGCCAGGGCGAGACGCAGACCCGACACCGGCTTCACCAGGGCGAGACGCGGGCATGACGCTGGCTCCACCGGGGCGAGACGCGGACCCGACACCGGCTTCACCAGGGCGAGACGTGGGCCTGATGCTGGCTCCACCGGGGCGAGACGCGGACCGACACCAGCTTCACCGGGGCGAGACGCGGACCCGACGCTGGCTCCACCGGAGCTGAACGCGGACCCGACACCGGCCTCATCAGATCCTGACGGGGTAGTAGCGATGGAGCGTTAGCATACTGCTACGGCTATCACACAGAAAGGGGTCGCGTTTGGTATCTTATTACATATGTGAGTATGGATGAATACTTGACATTAGGCCTCGCCTGGAAAGTTATCTTTTTATTTTTCTCTCGCTATCTGACATAAGGGGAGGGGGGGGACGAGTATGTTATATATGACTGTTGTACTGATGCGCGGCCATAGCCACGGGCTAGGTTGCTAACTGTTAACGTTTCGGAAGGAGCGGGACCTATTCTATTCCGTTTAGAATATTTCTGCCACGCTTATGACTTTTGCGCGATATACCAGCTCCCGGCCATGTTTTTGATCATGGCCACCGGGATGCATTTACTGTTGATTACGCGTCGAGCGAGATGGGGTCTCGTGGCTGCGCCACCTGTTTGGCTCTCGACCGGTTCATGCAACCCGCATGGCTCCCATTAATGTTTGCTGCTGACAATGTGCTCGCGGGAGCGGCGGGCGGCCCCCGGCACAGCGCCCTCCTCTGGTGGGGATGCATAACTGTGTAGGGTCGAACCAGCATCAGGGGAGATAACAGTCTCGCGGACAGGGTATCGCCCCCTCCCGGCCTGGTGGAGGTACTGCGCGCCTGTTTTGTCGCAGCATGCCTGGCAGATACACCCCCCCCCCCCTTTTTACCGACAGTTCTGGGTTCCAGCCGTTGACCTTACTATTGGCTTATGGTTCAATTTGATTTTTTTTTTTTTTCTTGTTTGCTTTACACTCTGAGGCACTTTTGTATACAGGGAAATGTGGCAGTTGGCCATGGAGATGGTTCTACGAGTGGTAGGTTTGAAGTCTCTGGAAATGTTGGTGAGTCCCTGTGATGTTGGGGAAAGACCCACCGGTCCCACACATTTATATGTTTTTTATGTCATTATTATATGTTTTATGTATGGCTCGAAATACGTGTGCATAGTGTTTAGGTTAAGTGAATTCTACATGCCCACAGGCTTGCCCAGGTCTGCCCCACCTACACGCCCTTCAATGTTCTATGGCTACGGCTAACTCTGAGAGCTTCAAGCTCTGCTCCTGGAATGTTTGAGGCCTGCAGAGGTTGGCTAAGAGGAAGGCGATTCTGACCTTTTTAAGGAGGGAGAATGTGTCGATTGCTTTTTTACAAGAAACTCATATGGGGCCCAACGACACTGCTAAACTCCAAAAGAGCTGGGTAGGACAGGTCTTTGCTACAAACTATTCTACGTTTAGTAGGGGCGTGGCCATATTGATCAATAAAAATATCCCCTTTAGACTTATAACTTCCTCTGTGGATAGCCAAGGTCGCTATGTGATTATCAAAGGGGTTCTTAAGGGTAAAGAAATGACATTTATGAATGTATACTGTCCCCCAGGCTATTCCCCTGACTTTCTATCCAAGATATTTGCTGAGTTTAATGGCCTGGCCTCTGAGAACGCCTTTGTGGGCGGAGACTTTAATTGTCACCTCATACCGTCTCTTGACAAACTCCCACCCAGTCTGGCTCCCCCCTCTAGGCAAGCAAAGACGCTCACCTCCCTATGCGAAGACACTGGATACTCAGATGTATGTTTTAAGCTCTGCGCTCAACAGGACCTCAATGATTGGATATATATCCATAGTGAATTCGTACTCCAGACGAATTACAAACAAATACACAACAACTTGTATAGATTATGACTAGTTTGAATATAATGATTTGGAACACTGGGGCTGGGGGTATAAACAACCGGAATAAACGCAAAAGCGTGCTCACACTGATGAAAAACAAACAGGTGGATGTGGCTCTTTTAAGCGAAACGCACCTTTTAGTGGAAGATAAAGTAAGGCTAGCGGACAACATATACCATAACATTAGCCACTCTTCCTTTGGAACGAGATCCTGTGGAGTTGCTATAGTCGTTAAAAGGAAGTTGAATATTGAATTGCAGGACGTATGGTCTGATACAGATGGTCGGATAACCATAGCTAAAATTATATACAGAAACAGGAAAATAGCGATGGTAGCGGTATATGCCCCAAATCTTTACGAGGCTAACTTCTACGCTACACTCACTAGAAAAATGTTAGGCCTTCCTGAATACTCATTTATAATAGGCGCGGATTTTAATGCCATTTGGGATCCCGGGATGGATAAATCTTATCCCACTATTTCCAATGAGCAGAAAAAGCATCTAATGCACTAAAGGATTGGTCTAAGAATACAGGTGTAAATGACCTATGGCGATCACTAAACCCAATGACCCGAAAGTACTCCTGTCAATCTTTAAGACACAAGACATTCTCCAAGATAGATTATGTTTTTGCATCCCCTAGACTATTTGATAATTATGAGGTGGAAATGGTTCCCAATGCATTATCAGATCACTGCTATTTACTACTAAAAGGATCATTTGGTATACTGTCATCCCGGGCCCCAAGATGGCGATTTAACTCGAAATTGCTGAAAAACAATGAATTCACTACACAATTCAAAGAAGCACTTGTTGAATTCCTGCGGGAGAATGCGGAATCGACGCAGGACCCCAGAATATTATGGATGTCGGTAAAGGGATTTATCAAGATTTTCACAAATACCTTTTCCTCCAAACTACGCAAGAATCGTTGCTCAAAACTGGCAGAGCTGGAAACGCTTTACTCTTCGTTATTTTCCTCTTTACAATACAACTACTCGGATCGATTGTAATCTCAAATCGATGTGTTAAAAAAAGAGATTAACGCCATTTTAAGACAACAATCTGAATTTCTAATACGTAACACAAAACAACAGTATTACTTTCATGGTTCTAAACCAAGTCACTTACTAGCTATGCAGATACAAGCCAATGTAAAATGTTCAGATATCCCTAACATTAAGGCCCAGCAAGGACTGGTTACAGACCCCAATAAAATCAACAAGACATTCAAAAAGTTTTACTCCAACTTGTACAAATCAGAAATGACCTTCGATCAAAACAAAATGGATATATATCTTAATAAAATTAACCTACCTAAACTATCAGAGGAAGACGCTAAACAACTAGAAACACCCATCACACTAGAGGAACTTAGGGAGGCTATATCAGAAATGAAAATTGGTAAGGCTCCTGGAAGGGACGGTATCCCACCAGAATTGTACCTCTCATGCTGGGATGTAATTGGACCCCCATTACTTAATATGATTTTATACTCAATCAAGGAGGGGAATTTCAATAAGAATGACAATATTGCACTTATAACTGTCCTCCTAAAAAAAGACAAAGACCCCACCGATTGTGGTAGTTATAGACCCTTGAGTCTCCTCGGAACCGATATCAAGCTTTACTCCAAGGTATTAGCCATCAGAATTCAAAAGCATATGACAACTTTAGTTCATCCTGTTAGGGTTTGTAACCGACCCCAAGCGCAACGGCACAGAGAGAGTTGTTTCAGAGTTTATTCACAGAGTCACAAGATTGAATTAGGTGGAGAACAGAACAAACGGGGAATCTGGCATGTGAAGAATGTTTGCGGCTCTGCAGATTCTCCCAGAAGGTGATGGTGAAGGATTTGCCTGTGACGTCGGAGCCGCTCTGCAGATCCCCCCAGCATACACTCCAGGCGGAAGCGGAGAGAGAGAGAGAACAGAGCTCAGCGCACAATAGAACAGAGAGGTGACTGATCCAAACAATATATCCAAGTGACTTGATCTTCGGTGTGATACACACAGTTAGCAGTGTCCAGAGAAAAAACAATACGGTAATCCAACGTGTAAATCCAACAACAAAAAATAGGTGAGAACAGTATAACAAAAACGGGATCTCTTCGGTGTTTCACAAACACACAAAAACGATTGATCCAAAAAAGACTGTTTCCAAAAACTCACCAGAGCGCAATGCGTAAAGCGGGCAGATAAACGAGGCGTAGCTTCGTACGGAGAATCAGGTTCTCCAACAGGGATACTTCACGAGAGTCCTGGGGAGCAACAGACAGCGACGGGAAAGAAAGGCAGATGCAGGGAATATTCAAAACGATCCAACATCGGTATTAGGGAGATCAGGGTATTTAAAGCCACGGGGCGCTAAATGACAAGCTGTGACAGCTGCGGGATGAAATTGATCATTGCTCCAGAAGCGTGTGGTGGGGAGAGCACCAATCAACACGGCATCTTACAGGAAAGAAGCGTGAGGCGCGGAATGCAATTCATTAACAAAATACCTTAAAGGAACGGAGCGAGTGGGTGGGGAGCGGACAAAACCTCACAGTACCCCCCCCCCTCCACGGCAGCCACCCGGCGACCAGGCCGACCCGGCTCGCCCGGATGGGCACGATGGAAGTCGGCGATCAGGCCGGGATCCACGATGAACTGGCGGGAGACCCAGCTCCGTTCCTCCGGGCCGTACCCCTCCCAGTCCACCAGGTACTGGAACCCCCGACCCCGCCGTCGAACGCCCATCAACCAGCGGACCTGCCACTGGGGGTGACCGTCCACCATCTTGGGAGGAGGTGGATCCGGAGCAGGAGGCATCAGGGGACTGAGAGAGACAGGCTTAACCCGGGACACATGGAAAACGGGGTGAATGTGCATGGACGCAGGAAGCTTAAGACGCACCGCCGCCGGACTGAGTACCTTCAGAACCTCGAAAGGTCCGACGAACCGGGGGTTAAGTTTCTTGGCCGAGGACCGAAGTGGGAGGTCCCTCGCGGAAAGCCACACCCTCTGCCCAGGGTGGTACGTCGGCGCAGGAACCCGGCGCCGGTCAGCCCCACGACAGGCGCGCTCTGATGACCGGAGCAGCGCGGTCCTGGCGATCTCCCAGACCCGACGGCACCGGTCGAGGTGGTCCTGTACGGAGGGAACTGCCACCTCCGTCTCCTGTGCAGGGAAAAGAGGGGGTTGGTAGACCAGGGATACCTCAAAGGGTGAGAGGCCGGTGGCGGAACTGACCATGGAGTTGATGGAGTACTCGACCCAGGGAAGGAAACGGCTCCAAGAAGCTGGTCTCTCGGCAGCCACACACCGAAAAGCAGACTCCACGCTCTGGTTCATCCTCTCTGTTTGTCCGTTAGTCTGGGGATGATAACCAGAGGAAAGACTGACCGTTGCCCCCAATCCCTTGCAAAAAGCCCGCCATACCTGGGAAGTGAACTGGGGCCCCCGGTCCGAGACGACGTCCTGGGGAAAACCATGGAGGCGAAACACGTGGTGTGTCAGGAGCAGTGATGCCACTAACGCGTTACTAAGTAACGCGTTATTGTAATCTGATTACTTTTCCCCGAAAATAGTAATCTAACGCGTTAATCTTTACAAGCCAGTAATCTGATTGCAGTTACTTGTCCAAGTGGCTGTGCGTTACTATTTCGTTACTATCTCATCATAATGCAGGCGGAATGCAGTATTTTCTTTCGTTTTCGACAGTCAAATATACGTTTGGAAAGCTTTTCCTTGTATTGGGGAGTGACGTCACAGCACGCAACCTCGCGTGTTGAGCCATGCTGGTGGGCGCGGCTGTTATTGTTATTATCAGGCTGACCTGCGAGCTAGCAGGGAGACGCTCGCGCTCGTAACGCTTTCTTGCACTGGAAGTTCACTAGTCTACTTAACGTTTGTGTAAGCTAAGCCGGGTGAAAAAAACATTCACTTTGCGGAGGAAACAAAATACTGTCTACCGCATATGGAATATACAGCACAGCACGACCATCGACTTCTACAGGACTCGGAGTCGGAGCTGCACCAGCCAAACAGTATGTTCCACCTTTGAGTTAAACATCTTTTGCATTGCACTATTCATGAACATGGAACACCATACTGCAGTATGTAGGTTGTCAGTAGCACACTGACAACACTGCAGTATATATATTCCCTCCCCGCCGTATGTATATTTCCCTCCCACCCACCCACCCCCTCCTAATGTACAGTCCCCTCCCCATCATATGTATATACTCTGTCAGGATCTAGGGGTAACAGTACTGTATATTTGAATACCGCTTATGTCACAAATGTATCAGTACTAAATACCTATATGTCCCTATGCCATAAATGTCATGTATGTTGTGTATGTCATAAATGTCTATATGAATTGAAAATGGGGGACCCTGATGGAAACAAGACAAACGTCTTTCTCAGGTCTGCATCCCCTTAACAATTGTATGTATTGAGCCGTACTGTATTGTACCCATTCTGCAATCTGTTAAATAAAGTTTTCATTCATTCATTCACACAATAATAAATAATAATAACGTAGAACCATATCTGAATGGGGCAGGCCTCAAAGGTAGGCTACATATCAGCCTACATGTGGTGTTATTGACCATTTATCTTTTGTGAAATCTATAGATCTATAGATAGCAAGATAGGCCTACCTGCCCTATTAGTACATTTTACTCAAACTGAGTAAATTTTACTAAATTTTTTTTGTCATTCTTATGTTGTGGCAGCAGCAGGGGGGACGACTTCGTAACCTAGTTACTTTCAAAGTAACTAAGTTACTCTGATAATCAAGTAATCAGTAAAGTAACTAAGATTACTTTTTAAAGGAGTAATCAGTAATCAGTAATCAGATTACTTTTAAGTCTGCCTCCATTGCCCAGGAGGCAGTGACCCACTGGGCTGCCCGGCCTGAGAGCAAGTTAGTCATGTAGGCCACTTGGGCTCCCCTTGAAGTGAAACGACTGGGTTGATGACGAAAAACCAACTCACATTGCATGATGAATGTGGCACAATCCTCGAAGTTACCGTCGAACAGCCGTGGTTCGGAGAGACGGGGCTCCCGAGGTGCGGGATCGGGAGGCGCGGGGCCTGCCAGGGCTGCGGGTGATGCTCCGGCCAAGGCTCCTGAAGGAAGTGGGGTTACAAGCAAGGTGTTAACGGTGTCACTCAGCGTGTGTAAGTGGAGGAGAATACTTGACTGCTGGCTAGCCAGAGCGCCCAGGGACCCCTGAATAGGCAGGACCTGCTCTCGGAGTTCCTGTACAGCAGCCGCAGCCCTGTCTAGCTGTTGGCTGTGTTCCTTGGTTAACTCTATCTGGACTGCCAATGCTGTTCTGACTCTCTCTGTGTCGGCTGGGGTCGTCATGGTTGGATCATAATGTTAGGGTTTGTAACCGACCCCAAGCGCAACGGCACAGAGAGAGTTGTTTCAGAGTTAGCCAAAAACAAGGGCGTGTTTATTCACAGAGTCACAAGATTGAATTAGGTGGAGAACAGAACAAACGGGGAATCTGGCATGTGAAGAATGTTTGCGGCTCTGCAGATTCTCCCAGAAGGTGATGGTGAAGGATTTGCCTGTGACGTCGGAGCCGCTCTGCAGATCCCCCCAGCATACACTCCAGGCGGAAGCGGAGAGAGAGAGATAAATCCCAGTTAGCTCAGCGCACAATAGAACAGAGAGGTGACTGATCCAAACAATATATCCAAGTGACTTGATCTTTGGTGTGATACACACAGTTAGCACTGTCCAGAGAAAAAACAATACGGTAATCCAACGTGTAAATCCAACAACAAAAAATAGGTGAGAACAGTATAACAAAAACGGGATCTCTTCGGTGTTTCACAAACACACAAAAACGATTGATCCAAAAAAGACTGTTTCCAAAAACTCACCAGAGCGCAACGCGTAAAGCGGGCAGATAAACGAGGCGTAGCTTCGTACGGGGAATCAGGTTCTCCAACAGGGATACTTCACGAGAGTCCTGGGGAGCAACAGACAGCGACGGGAAAGAAAGGCAGATGCAGGGAATATTCAAAACGATCCAACATCGGTATTAGGGAGATCAGGGTATTTAAAGCCACGGGGCGCTAAATGACAAGCTGTGACAGCTGCGGGATGAAATTGATCATTGCTCCAGAAGCGTGTGGTGGGGAGAGCACCAATCAACACGGCATCTTACAGGAAAGAAGCGTGAGGCGCGGAATGCAATTAATTAACAAAATACCTTAAAGGAACGGAGCGAGTGGGTGGGGAGCGGACAAAACCTCACACATCCAGATCAGACTGGCTTCATAAGAGGCCGCTTGATCACGGATAATATAAGACGGTTACTACATGTGCTAGATGCCAGCAAGGATGCCAACCCACCTATAGCAATGCTGTCCCTGGATGCGATGAAAGCCTTTGATAGGTTGGAATGGTCTTACTTATGGGCAGTACTAGAAAGGATGGGGTTAGGAAACGGATTCATTGATATGATAAAAGTAGTATACAAAGACCCATCGGCCATGATCACATCAGGTATAATTACCTCCGGAATTTTTCCGGTATCGCGCTCTGCCAGACAGGGTTGCCCTCTTAGTCCCGGACTATTCGCTTTATCATTAGAGCCTTTAGCACAGTATATAAGACAATCCCAATCCATAGAACCAATCTCAATCAAGGGCACACAACATCATATTAGTTTATATGCGGACGACGTAATATTGTTCATGGGAAACCCTACCAACTCAATGCCTTATCTTCTCAAGTTGATTGATGACTTTGGCAATCTATCGGGATTTAGGATAAATTGGCCAAAGTCGGCCTTCCTACCACTTAACGCCCTTGCAAAGAATACTCCTTCCAGGAAAAATACCAATGGTAAAATACTTCAGATGTTTAGGAGTTGAGGTATTCCCTACTATAAACCAAACGGTGAAGTACAATTACACAAAAGTCCAAGATAAGATCAATTACGACTTTGACAGGTGGTCCAAACTTAAAAATTCAGTACAGACCCGAGTATCAATAGTTAAGATGAATGTCTTACCTAGAATCAACTTCATTAGCTCAATGTTACCACTACCCCCTCCTGATGGTTACTGGAAAAAATTACACTCCTCCGCATATAAATTTGTTTGGAATAATAAACCTCCAAGAATAAAAAGATTCACCGCACAGAGAAACAAAGCCGACGGTGGACTAGCATTCCCAGACATTACCACTATTTTAAAGCGTACTCTTTAAGACCACTGACAACCTGGTTTGACTCCCAAGCATCAGTATCCTGGAGAAACTTAGAAGAAAAGATAGTAGCACCACATAGACTGCAGGACATTGTATACACCAAACTATCAATTAAGCAATGCGAAGTGAAATTTGGCCCTCTTATTACACATGTGATTCGGTTATGGCGAGAAACACAAAAAAAATATACTAACCAACATAATTGGCATAGCCATACTCCCCTATTCAATAACAATGAACTCCTTATTGGGAAACGACCTATCAGATACCCCAAATGGGAAAAGCAGGGCATACATACATTGGGAGATGTTTTAAACAAACAGGGTTTTTGTAGCTATCATGATATACATAAAAAATTTAACCTCACCAGTTCCACATATTATTTCTACGCACAGTTATTAAAATGTTTGAAGGCTCATGGAGTCCCATTAAAAATACCAATTGAGCATCACAGATATCACAAATTCTTCTATGAAAGAGAGACATCGAGAGGATTCGTATCTGATTTTTATCATCACTTACTAACGTCTTCGTATGAAATCCTTCCCCTAGACTTAGTATGGAGGAGGGATATACCAGATTTGGAAGTAGATTTTGATAGGCAAAAAGTCTGGGCAAACGTTCGAATTGCATCACGCAACCCGGATCATCAACAAATTAATCTTAATTATATTCACAGGACATACCTGACTCCTATAAGATTGAACAGAATGGGACTTAGACAAGATTCTATATGTTCTTTATGTACAAATGGTGATGAGGGTACATTTATGCATATGTATTGGGATTGCCCACCTGTTAGGAAATTCTGGGAAGAAGTGACCCTGAAATGATCAGAATTCTTACTTCTGAATATACCTGTACATCCCTCTGTATTGCTGTTGAATGATGTCTTTCAGTATGCAGCAGTGGAGGCTGCTGACCAAATTTTTAGGTGAAGCACAAATTATTATATTATATTATATATTAAATAATATTTTTAAAACATCCCCCACTGTGTGTCAGTGGTCAGTGGACACAGATGAAAACATATTAACATTAGGTGACAGCGGACCTGACCAGATGAAAACATATTAGGTGACAGCGCACCTGACCAGATGAAATCATATTAGGTGACAGTGCACCTGACCAGATGAAATCATATTAGGTGACAGCGCACCTGACCAGATCAAAACATATTAGGTGACAGCGCACCTGATCAGATCAAAACATTTTAGGTGACAGCGCACCTGACCAGATCAAAACATATTAGGTGAAGGTGACAAGGAAGCCACAGACTCATACCCCCCCGACACTCAACTAACCGCCTCGGACAGTCCTTCATACCAGTGGCCATCAGGCTCCACAACAGTGGGCAGCGACTGCTGCCAGACATCGACCTAGAACTAATAGGAACCCAAGTAGGACAATAACACTACCTTATGCATACTGCACCTTATGTGGATACTGTGATACTGTGAATAATGAATAATGTATATTTCAGTTAGTTAGATAGTAAATTATATTGACCTATTTGTTTACACTGCTTGTGTTGTTTTCACTACCTGTACCCCCCCCCCCCCCTTCCCTCATGCTGCTATGATGCCTGAATTTCCCCAAGGGGATCAATAAAGGAATATCTTATCTTATCTTAAAAGGAAAGATGAAATTACCTACCTGGGTTCCATCCTATACAGGCAAATCTTTCCTGTGACAAAATGGGATCCAATGTAATAAAACTAAGTCAACCAACGAACTAGATTCCTGTACCGGATCTCCTCTCTGGTAAACAAGAATACCTTGAAGACTCTAACAGGAGCACTCATTCAAGGGTACTACGACTATGCTTGCACCTCATGGTACCAAAGCACCTCAAAGGCACTAAAAACAAGATTACAAACATCACAAAACAAACTGGTCAGACTACTGCTTGACCTTACTCCTAAAACCCACCTCACCCCTGTCCACTTTGACAACCTAGGATGGCTTAGAGTAGACGACAGAGTACAGCAACTTGGAATGGGCCTGGTCTACAAGATACACTACACCACTAAGATACCCATGTGCATGTCGAAATACTTCCCAAAGGTCAGTGAATACCACGACCACAACACCAGAGGGAGTTCCACAAATCATGTTCAACCCAGATAAAATAATTTAAAAAGTAAAAAAAAAAAAAAAAAAAAATGTCCGGAGGATAGGTTTAGCTCAGGCCAATCTCAAGTTTCTCAAGTTTCTTTATTAGTTGTCATACAGAAGTACAGAATACTTTTATACAAAATGCTTCTTTATGTTACATTTTGTATAAAAGTATTCTGTACTTCTGTATGACAACTAATAAAGAAACTTGAGAAACTTGAGATTGGCCCGAGCTAAACCTATCCTCCGGACATGCAGCTGGACCCATTTTGACTTTGCAATGCAGAAATCTCTGATTGGATTTGCAAGGCTGCCAATCATATTCAACCTCCGTGTATTGGATGTCAAGGGCTGTCAATCAATCAACCCTCCATTCAATGGCAAGAGTTTAACTGCACAGACCGTGCTTAGATGAAGTTAATAGCCTATTTTGATTCGCTGTTATTTATTATTTATTTAACAATGGGTCACACCTGTGAAGTTTTCTTCACGAATAATTACTGCAGGCAATACTGCAGTGCAGGCCTGCTCAGAGCTGTCAATTTTGGCCATTTTTGAAGAAAAAAAAATTCACTGGCATTTTTTTTACAGAGGAAAACATTTATTAAACAAAAATAATAATAATAATAATTTAAAAAAATATATATATATAGTTTTTTTTTTTTTTTTTAATATATCGGTATATGTAAATTAATAATAATTATGAATTATGAGTGAATTTGTGTTTCACGTGTTGTCATAGAGAAACTTCTACTGGTATGCAGCCCCTATACAGCTAAAGAGACTAGTTTTATCCGGTCTTACAGCTGCTAAAAAGCTGATAGCTTCACGATGGATTCAACCGGAAAAAATTTGATTTACCTAGAGATATCTACAGCAAGAATTGTAGGTATCAGTGTAACTAACATTGCAATTTGGTTAGAAGTGGTGGAGAGAATAAAAGCTAGCATATGAATTGTAGTACCTGGTTAGAAACGAATGAAAATGGATGGATTATCCAAGTGGGGGTCCGGGGGGGTAGAGCGAGCAAGAGCATAATTATGTATGTATTGTATTGGACTGCAAGTATTAGGTATATATATCCCGTAAACTACATTTATATTGATTTGAAATGTATAATCCTGTGATTTACTTAGGATATTTACTGTTAATGCTTGTGTGTCTAAATTTATGTTTGGTTAAAAAATAATAATTAAACAAAGCCATACATCTCAACACACACACACCAATTTGTTGTGGCATCCCCACTTGTGAAATATCCACGCATATTTAAAACCAAACCTCAAAAGGAATAAAAAGAACAAAATTAAAATCACATGCTCTCAGCCTTTTCACTCCGTGGTGACTCTCACACACACACATTCCCTCACACACACACATTCCACACATCACTCAAATGGAACAAAGCAGTCATGCCACTGTGACCTGACGCCTTTGAGTCCAGCACAGTCTCCCCCCACAGGTTCCATTCAAACACATTTCAGTCCTCACAATCAACGATTTAGAAAGAAAAGAAATCTAAAAATTTAAATTCAATACATCATCCATACATATACTGACTAAAACATTCAAAAGAAATCAAATCAAATGAAAGAAATCAAATCAAAATTACCACACCCTTTTTTTTTTTAAATAAGAACCTAAATAAACTCTTTCATTCAATATCTCACAGCCTCAATCACCCACTGAAATCAAAAAGAACAGACAACAACTCAATCATCCACAGAATTACTTAGTGAAACATTCACAAAGAAAACATAACGCTCTCAATCACAACACAACATAACTCATTAGTCCCCTCCAGGCCCACAAACAATGTTAGTTGTTTCCTCCTCCCTTCTCTCAACTCTCCTGCTCTCAACTTCAGGCTGATATAATCTACACTCATTTTCTGCACTACAGTCTCCTTACTGTATTCTTACCCACTTCCAGAGGGAGTCTAGGAACCCCCTCTCAACGATAGAATCTCAAAGCATTCCTAGTACCCTGAGAGTCTAACGCTATTCCTTTTAACCAATAGTCAGCCAATCAACGTCATAACTGCATCTGAAACGACTATCTTATTGATCTTCTCACTCACTCACGCAGCTGCTTTCTGTATTAGCCCCCCTTTTTCCACTTCCTGCCATTTTCTATCTCCCTCACGCTGCCTTTGATCATGGTTCATGGCCCTGGTGTAAAAATACCTCCACTGTTATCTCTTAAATAGCTACTATAAACAACAGGTTTACCCAAATTGCTATTTATAAAACAACAGATGGACCTCATCCCCTTTGGAACTTTGTGACCTAATTCTAAAGCAACCCTCCTGTTGATCTTCCTGTAAACAACAACGGGTTAATTACACATTCCTGCCCTTCTAGGGAGAAGTCTAACCCCCCTCCCCAGAGTTAAAATTAACATACATTTGCCTGTTTCAGTCAAACCTACAGACACTTATCCTAACCATAGTAAAACTATGGAATGAAAGCAATCCCACAGTTTATAAAAACAAGTCCCCCGTCACTAAATTATCCTCCTTTATGACTGGGCTTGTATCAAACTTCAATGTAACATCAGCCTATGTAAATCAACAGTGCATTAAAGATTTAACAATCTAAACAAGCATAAACACAACATCACTTATCTATACTAAAACATCTTTCAAAACAATTGCACAACCTACACAGATTTAAAAATCACAATTTAACACAACATTATCCAAGTTATCAATGTACAAACACAAGCAGTTCATCAAAGGCCACTCGTTTAAGAAATAAAACATTATTCTCCATACAAACTCCCAGAAGTGGTCAGTTTCCAAATGTGCCAAGCCTCAACTGTTGCAAACAGGATTGGGAATGATCCTATGTACAAATGTGACAAATGATTAATTCTAGATGCTCCCAAACTACCCCCCTTGGTAAGGGCATACTCTTGTATAAAACAACATTGCTTCCCCAACAGACTTAATGTATATATATTGTTCCCATTATTAATGATACATTTACCCATAGTAGCTAAATTGTGAGTTTAACTAGATACAAGCAATGTATTCATTCTCTACTGATACCCTCACTGCAATGTTTGCATTAATTTCCTCCCCAATGACTATCTCCCATAATCTAATCCCACACATGTACACATCCTGCCCCTGTTTACACAAAACTTGTAGTAACACAACCTGTAGTAAACACAAACACAAACGGACCCACTTCCAGAATACATATATAACACAGCAAAAATATACACTCCACTTCCTCCGCCATTATACAACGGAACAAGACAAAAAAACTACAACTAAAATGGCCGCTACGGTGCTTCCTGTCAAATTCGGACGATTAAAATGGCCGTTACGGCGATTCCCGTCAATTACGGAAGTTGTTCTCTGCCAGCCCGCCGCTGGTGGTCACGAGTTGCATAATGCTATACAGTCTCTACACAAAACACCGTCAACTGTCTCCAGTATACCGCAACCCTACGTCACACGTAGTACAAAATATAATAACGTACGTTCATACAACATGAAAAGAATCATCCGTACCCTGCACATCAGCATCGTTAGCACAGTCAGCTTATTAGCCCCGTTAGCTTAGCTTAGCATAGGTAGCTTAGCTTAGCTCTAATAGCCAGCTCCCCTTTTCCCAAGGGTGCACCGCGGTGTTCTCGTACAGAGCCATACAACATTACAACCGAAGCGTCCTACTCTTGCAAACAACTCTCAATCAACGTTATTATTAAACAATCGCTCTATGCACCAATATCCCTTACCTACCGCCACCACGCCGCTTATAATCATAACATTGCACAAGCTCTTATCACGGCGTTACCCCCTAAACCAGGGGTGGCCAACCAGTCAGAGACTAAGAGCCACAAAAAAATTACTGTGGTACCACAAAGAGCCACACCATATACCAGCGTTTCTCAACCTTTTTTTTCAGTCACGGCACCCTTCATGTGTTTATAGGTCTCACCCTCTGGCCTCTGAAGTTGCTAATGTCTTTTTTATTTGGGCCTCACAGGGTTAAAAGTACCCTGTGAGACCCACGGTTGCAAAATTACAAAATCACTTTTAGCCATTTAAAAAAATAATGTTTATTTAAAAAATGTTAAAGGGGAACTATTTTACTATTTCTTTCACTATTTGGGCACTTTTACACAATTCCTGTGAGTCTATGGAACACCTAGGTTTTTTTCAAAAAAAATGCATTGTTTTGTATTTCTAATCAAGTACTAAAAACCACATTTTTCTACCTCAAGATCTTAAGCCGTTTTGAGGCTGGGCTCCAACCACTGTGTGGCCTGGTGCCAACTGCCACATCAACTGCCACATTATTATGCAGCTGAGAAATCTCTGACATCACAGATATGCACATTTTCAGATGACTCAGTTCAGTGAGGGTGAATATTGTGAGAGGAGAATTGGAAGAATTCGCCAATATGAGAATTAGAGACATATATCCTATTAATATAAGTCCACATAGCTAAGAAACAATGGTAAACACTGAAAAAAGCCATTTATAAGATAGTTCCCCTTTAAGCACATGTATAGTCAATTGGTCCTGTTGTTCAGCCTCACAATGCTATTTGATAGTAAATGTGTTTATATGTCCCACCCACTGGCCTCTGAAGTTGCTAATTTCTTTTTAATTTGGGCCTCACAGGGTTAACCTCTTAAGCCCGAGATATACAGTAAAAGTGTATATTTTCAGCATTATGTTTGTTTACCAATTATTTTAACTGTTATTAGTGAAATATAAGATTATAGAAATCTCAGGGCATTGAGTCGGAAACCGGCGCATATTGACAGGAGGAAGTGGCACAGCCAAAAGTGAGTGTAGTCTTTTGAAGGAAGAGACTCAGGGCTTTCAAATTTCGAAAAACTACCCTACCCAGCTCACACCAGCCCCTGTCAATCATCTGACTTCTGGATTTACTTTTTAATTTCTCTTATTTTTTTGGATTATCTCCCACAAACCTGAACGTTATTGCCATAAAACAGAACGCAGTTAGTTTCTCTACCTTTCTGTGAACGTCTTGCAAAAAACGGTGTTGCAATATGATGAAAAATGGTGGAGAAATTTACATTATAAAAAAGATGGCAGAATTCAGTACTGTATCTACAAAACCTTCTGTTTAATCATCTTCCCTTTATTCATTTGCTTAGATTTTTCAGGTCTGGTCAATTTTAGCATGGTGTTATTTACAGTCAAAGATAATATTTTTTTTAAATAGAATTGATATTCTCCTTTGGTTCATTACAATTTACTCAAGCCTAGTAACAGACACACTATTTCTGACACTGATCCATATATGTCCCTAGATTCAGATACCAAGAACATGCAAATGGACCATTTAAAAAAAAATTGTAAATGTTTATTCTACGTCCTTATGGAATGAGTGACATAAAAAAAAAAACTAAAAAAAAAAAAAAAAAAAGTAAATAAAAAATAAAAAAAAAAAAAAAATTTTATTTTTTTTTATTTTTTTTTATGGATGGAAGAGCCGCACATTGACGGGCAAAGAGCCGCATGCGGCTCGCGAGCCGCGGGTTGGCCACCCCTGCCCTAAACGCTCATACCAGCTAAGTAGCCAGCCAGCATGATGTGATGGTTCAACACTCCCTGGGATCCGCGCATTATGTGATGTTCCTATATGCGGTCGAGATCCGCACAGTCATCCAATTCAACGCTACCCGGTCGGATAAAAATTACACGCGCCAGTACTTTTGTAAAATCATACATACACGCATTCATTCACAAGTACTAAACCCATTTACCCACAGCTAACATGTTTACACACAAACTCCCTTTCATAAGTGCTCACTTATTTCATCCAAACGTCCAACAACAACAACATCATTTCCTCCTCATTATCATCTCAGCCGGCCGGCTTTTTAAGTACTAACTCTCAACGCGACTCACGCAATAACGGCATAAACGTCTCAAATTTAGCAGGCCCTTTTGCAGGATATATGTGGGTATCATCTTTTTCTTTAAACTCCCTGTGCCCACAGGCAGCAAAAAATTCCCAATCCTTTACTCTGGTTCGGACGCAATGGGCGAACCAGAGTCGAAAGTTGTATTACAGCCACACGTCTGCTTCTGGTGTCACGCTACAATACTCAAAACACACTTATTGACTCCATAACGTTTATACATCCACCACGTCATTCGTAAGCCCAGCGGCTACTTGATTAAAACTAATATTGTACGCCCTCGACACTCGTGTCTACTGTCCATAGCCCAACAAAAGGTTTGATACACATCATACTCGCCTTTATATATCCACCATATCTCTTACTCGCCTTGAGCACGGCTAGAGATAGATTACGGGATATATTCAAGTAAGCACCTTCTATTAAAGCAACAGCACCAGGCACGAGAGTTCATTAGTTTCTGTCCGTAAACAGAGGTTCGAAATGATCCAGCTCATCTTTGACTTGCTAAGAGTCCTGGACAAATGCAGGCCTGACAGCAAACCCAACTAACATCTTTGAACGTCGCCCCACTTAATCACTTCAAAATGTTCTCATCACATCCACGTAAGATTAACGACGTAAACTCAACGCCGAGATATCAAACGCCACGTAACCACTCACTTACCCGCGTGATCCTATACCACTGATCCACACTGTAGTGACGCCACCAATATTAGATTATATTAACCTAAGCACCTTCACCCTATCTGCGCTCCCATTCAGAATCCGTCTGTACAGTCGAGGTCAGAGTCGATCTTGTGATTCCCGACATCACTGGCCCTCGCCGACACAAAACATCTCATCCTGGGAGCGTGGTCTAAACATAATAGAACTCATCTCTGCTCTACCGCTCCACCCCCCTGCACGCAAAAACAACACCCACCCCGGGCCCCAACTGGCTACACGACCAAATACACAACCCCGTTCTCCCCTTCCAGACAGCAAAACTCTGCACTGCAACACCTTAACCCCGGTCCTTTCTACTGCTTGCTCTCAATATGGGAACAATGCAGAACGGTTCTAACAATGGCACCATTTCTGTCGTATATTCTATACATAACTCAAGGTTAATTCATAGTACAATGAGGTTGCTACCTGGAAAGGAAGAAGGATCATAATGATAGAATGGTCTTCTCTACTGAGTAGAGAAATAAACTGTGCAGGCCAGACAATAGAGCTATAGTTCAACTCAACTGATTTATTTTGCCAAAGGGCTCAGAGTGAATTAGAAGGTTGTTGTTTACATACAAGGATTATTTCATATTACATCAAAACATGTTGTACAAAAGATTAATAAGGTTTGCACATAAAACCCAGTCTGTACATAAAACAGTAGTCATGTTAACATCAATGAAATAGAGAATCTTACTGAGCATTACACATGAGTAAACCTGGTCGACAGATAAGGGATCTGTACATTACTCTAACCTAAACAACATTGGTTTTTCCAAGATTTACTCACATGTAAACAGCTCACAGTAGTCTCTGGATGGGCGCTGGTAGAGACGCAGACCCTAGGGGGTCTGGCCTGTCTCTCTAACAATGCGTTCTCTGTTATATAGTCTGATCTCAACCAATCCTAGCACATTCTAATAATACGTTTGGTCCAATTAGGTTTTTCTTCTGGGGGGCGGTCCGCCCCCACTGATCTCCTCCTCGTTGTGTGTTATTTCAGTATCAACAGAGGGGGGGTCTTCATGTGGCCCCCCTCCTTTGGGCTGTGGCCTTCTCAGTTGGACTGAGGCCTGTGTCTCCTCTGAATGCATCAAACACTTCAACATTCCTTCGTGTACCATTTTGATTTTCCCATATATATGGTTTGTGTAATGAATCTATGGACTATCTAGCATTAACCCAGTACAGTCATTGCTTCTAGGTTAATACCAAATAGTCCACAGGAGCCAGCACCAACCTTTATTTACCAGACTGACACTTTCTAATACAAGCTATGATTAAAACTCTGTAATTGAGACTTATTTTATATATATGGTTTACACCAGGAGTGAAATGACACTATTACCTTCAATCAGTTTGACATTCTAAATGACATTCAAATACCTTTTCTCTAATAAGTCAGTTTAATTAATATGATCTTGTTGAATTAGTTTTCTACAGATCTTTGCAGTTTTATTTAATATGATCTTGTTTATGACCATTTCCATGACGCTTTGACCCTTTTCAAAAGCAAGTTAGGTCTGTGACCAGACCTCTGTTTTCTCTGCCTGTAATCTGTCACATTACCATACAGTCCTCAGTCACACGAGTGGGGGTTGAGTGACTGTTTCCTTCTGTTCTAAGCAGTTAAGTACATCTGTTTGTGTGAGGGTTTGTTGACTATTCCTGTAACACCAATATCACTTTTTGCTGAGCACTGAAAATCCACTCTGCTGTTAAAAAGGTACACCTGGCTTTTGCATTATGGTTTTCTATTTATACATACATAGATTTGTTATGAAATACACAGTCAAGGATACCACACACCTCATGGTACCAAAGCACCTCAAAGGCGCTAAAAACAAAATTACAAACATCTCAAAACAAACTGGTCAGACTACTGCTTGACCTTACTCCTAGAACCCACCTCACCCCTGCCCACTTTGACAAACTAGGATGGCTTAGAGTAGACGACAGCAACTTGCAATGGGCCTGGTCTACAAGATACACTAGAATAGAATAGAATAGAATAGAATAGAATAGAATAGAAATACTTTTATTATCCCGTGGGAAATTAGACACTGCAAATCGCTCAACATTTAAACATTTAGACAGGACAGGTCACAAATTAGAATAATAACACAAATCAAATCAAGTTGCCTAGGATAAGAGTAGAGTAAAATAAAATAGGATAAAATGAAATGAAATGAAATAAAATATACAGAAATAAATACAGTAAGAATATACTGAGCATACTGAGCATGGGGTAAACAATTTGGTCAATATAATTATAATTTAAATCTAACTAAATGAAATATGAAATATATATTCCAGTATTCAGTGTAACTAGGTGCAATATGCTTTAGGTAGTGTATTGTCCTCCTTGGGTTCCAATAAGACTTAGATCAATGTCTGGCAGCCGTCGCTGCCCCCTGTTGTGGAGCCTGGAGGCCGCTAGTCGCGTCCTCCTGACACTATTGAGCTGCCGCTCTGTGCTCAGTGATGCAGTGAGGCACAGTGATGCATTATATAGTCTGATGGCTGTTGGAATGAAGGACTTCCTGTGCCGTTCAGTGCTGCATTTGGGTAGTGTGAGCCTAGCACTGAACATGCTCCTCCTGTCACTACATGACCAAGGTACCCATGTACATGTCAAAATACTTCCCAAAGGTTAGTGAATACCACGATCACAACACCAGAGGGAGCTCCACAAATCATGTTAAACCCAGATTCGGCTCAAACAAGGGACTAAACACGTTTCGCAATTATGCCACATCAATGTGGAACGCCCTACCCAAAGCTGTAAAGGAATGTGAATCACTACCCACTTTCAAAAACACTCTCAAAGAACACCTACGGGAGACTGCAATTCGAAACTGGACCCTGTAAATGTCTTAACCCAGTGGTGCCCAACCAGTCGATCGCGAGCAACAGGTAGATTGCGGGCTGATTTCAAGTAGATCTCGATTAATAAAATTCTATTAAATTTTTTAATTTTTTTTGCAAAATCAACCCTGCCTCTCCTTGTTAACTACAACAAGCAATGCTGTTTGTTATTTAAGATGAGGTCGGACTCGGCACTGACAGATTTGTGTTCATTATGCTGCTTTTATAAAGCCTCAAATGACGGCTTACAATATACAATTTTGGCTGGGAGCTCTCGGCTAGGTGGTAAATTAAAAAGTAGATCTTGGTTCAAAAAAGGTTGGGCACCCTTAACCCAACCCAATGTACAGTAAATGACCAAGTATGGTTTTGTCAATATTCCAATGTACAGTTTTGCTTGTACAGTTGTACAGTGTCCCACCCCACCCACCCAACCTCCTCCAATGTACAGTCCCCCCCCCCCACCTACCCTCCAATGTACAGTTTCTACGTCAAATGTATATACTCTCTTTTCTGGACTCTTTTGGTATCACAAACAGTACTGTATTTGCAAATCTGATATGTCATAAATGTATAGATGTAGCAGTCTGTCTATCTGTATGTCGTGTATGTCATATATGTTATGATGAATTGAAAATGGGGGACCCTGATGTAAACAAGACGAAAGTCTTTCTCTGGTCTGCATCCCCTTAACAATTGTATGTATTGAGCTGTACTGTACTGTACCCATTCTGCAATCTGTTAATAAAGTTTTCAATCAATCAATCAATCAATCCGGTTACATGCCTGACAAGTAAAATGTGGAATCCAGACTCTTTTTTCCCCATGCGTTTCATTCAATCCAATCCAATGGGGTGCAATACCATCCAGAGAGACGATAGGGGGCGGTATTTTCCCAATGGAGCTCAGAGAGAGTTCCAGTGGTAACGTGAGGCTAGATTGATGAAATATGAATGGAAATCGGTAATAAAAAAAATAACGATGTTGTTGGCACTCAACGGTTGGCATGAACTAACAAGATTTCTTGTCGTTGGCACTGAAAGTGTTAAGGGAGAATGTCAATGAGCCAAATGGAATAAGCAAGGCAGCGTCCAGTAAACGTAGAATCAAACAAATCTTCACAGGATATGGAAAACACCCAATTCCAGTGCTAAACGTGGAATTGTTCAGAGACAGTCTTATTCAAGACTCACCAAGAGTACTGCCGACGGGCAATTCGAAAGCAAGGGTCCATGGAAATGACGAGCGTGCGCACAGCAGGAACCTCCAAGGGACGGCAGGGCAGCAACAACCATCTCACACTGGAGACCACAGGAGAACACGACAGCAGATGGTGGAGACAAGACGACCCCACAACGAGTGACCTGCAGTCAGCGTATATGAGTCCTCCCGACGAGCTGATTGGAATTCATCTCAGGTGCGTGATGTTGATTGACGCTGAGAAGCACGCAGTACTGGGCCAGCCCTCACACAAACAGTGTCACTGTACATGCTAGCCATAGGTATTGCCTATCTTTTACAGTCTGGACCAATCACAAGAGCACAACCACTCCAACGTTTAATCCCTTGTCCCTTCTCGTTGGTTATCGCAGCATTCATCGCCATCTTTCTTTTAATTGAAGTCATGAATAAAATGCACAAAACATGAAAACTACGACATTTAAATCCAAACGAGTCAGGGAATCATGAGTATATAATTTCAACAGTGTATTCTGTCTGTTGTTTTGACTATTTTGGTTTCATAACATCGTCCTCTCAGCTCCGCAGCATTCGAGACTGGTCTTCAAATGGCGAGGCTTATGGGTACTGTAGTAGTACCATAGAAACAAGTAAAGATTCAATTGCATTGGGTATACAGTCTTGTACCCATGACCCTTTTATCGTTTTTCTCAAATATAAAAACGCAGATCTCATTGAATTATGCTCAACTCTGCTCCCGTCAAATATCAGACCATATGAATAAGTGGAACCATATATACCGGCTACCTTGATTTACATTTACATGACCTTGAATAATAACCTCAGCCTTGGTTTGTCCATCACCTTTCTCTCTTACAAAGTCATCCATGATTAGCAGTCGTTCTTCTGTAGGTTAGCTGTTGTTGTTGTTGATGTTGACAGAAGTTAACAACAGGGCATTAGAGGTGCTGTGGCAATCACTGCGCCCAGTCACTGGTTGTTCGTCAAGAAAATTGTTCAGACTTCTACTGCTTCAAAAATTACAACGTCTCATTTTACATTGTTATTTCTACACATGGTAAATACACAAGTCTCAACATGTACAGTAAATAAGACAGTTTTGGAGTTGTTGGAAAGTGTATTTTGTTACTTTTGACGGTAGGCTAATGGTCCGTAACCACTTCCAGTCATTGTGTAACCTAGCTAGCACACTGCGGGTGTCTCTCTCATACTGCACGCACAGAAATGAGAAGGGTGACTATCTTTTTGTCTGACTCTGAGTCAACTAGCCAACCCTATTTGAGGCTTTGTGTAGTATCACCCTTGTGTGTTAAAAAGGTTGAATCCTCAATATTGATTTCAATGGACAATGGTTGAAATTAATAAATAATAATTAAATTAAATAGTTGTCATTGACCAATTTGAAAAATATTCAAGATCCTTGGCTTTTATGTGTACAGTTTCATCCAAATTAGATCAGAGCTGTAGGAGTTATGGCTGAGGTGGCGACATGCACACACACACACACACACACACACACACACACACACACACACACACACACACACACACACACACACACACACACACACACACAGGAGTGACCACAATAATCTCTTTGCAGCGCTCTGTGTGCACAGGAGTAACATTTCAAATCGTCACACACACAAACAAATAAACAGCTAGGCTAGTTATTGCATATCTTCTTTTTTATTTTATTTATTTGTTTAATTTAACCCATTCTTCGCCAATCACGTGTTAAGGCGGGTTTCTCCGCCATGTGTTGTCTGCCAATAACTCTGTAAGGCGTTTTTGAGATCAATATTTCATATTTCTGTCATGGTATTCATATTTCACCCACGGAGTCTTGGGTGATGCTGTCTGGGCCATCACAACTCTGCAATGCTTCAATACCGCCACCTCGTGGCCGATCGACGAGTTGCCAAACCGGAAGTGCCCGGAAGTGCTCGGTCCGTCCCCTATTTTCGTCCGGCCACTCGCTTATCGTCCCGGGGCTCAATACAGACACTGTCGATATGAATCTTTGCCATAACTCAATAATCAACATGATTTGGACGTGTATTAGTAATATACAAACCGGAAATGGATCGCATCGATCAACATCCCATAATAGCGACATCCCATAATTTTTGCTCCACTCTCATCACCCAACGCTACGAGGAGACTGGGGTGAGTTTCAGCGTTTTTCTTTACCATTTTCAATACAAACTGCTCTGATCAATATATCACCCATACTACATGAATCATTTAACGTCGGTCATTGAGTTATAAACGACCCCCCCCCCCCCCCTCCGTTCACCCGCAGATGACCAGTCATGACGTTTAGGACCATGTACAGTTGAAATTTTTTATATAACGTTGATCGGTATCAAACTGCATTTGATCATCATTATGCCTATATCTCACGTTCTATGAAATACTGCAGAAAACGATAAAAACATATTTATACTCTAGACGGTATTTTAGTATGAATGTGTGAATGAAAAAGTAAAACGTTCCTACATCCTGAACGATAGATAATTGATGTTGAATGGGCCATAGTAATGTCAATTTAGCAATACAATTTAAAAAGTTATAGCCCTGCAAAGAAGGTGAACATCTCCATAGTGTTATGGTTTGTAACCGACCTCAAACGCAACGGCACATACAGGTAGTTCAGAGTTAGCCAAATACTAGGGCGTATTTATTTACAGAGTCAAAAAAAGGGTAAAGTACAATAATCAAACAAACAGGGAGACTGCCTTCGGCAGAGTCATCTGCGGCTCTGCAGAATCCTCCTGGTGATAGCGGTGGGGAAATGGCATGTGACGTTGTAGCGGCTCTGCAGATACTCCCAGCTTTTACTCAAGGTGGAAAATGGAGAGAGAGAGAGGTATCAGAAACAGTCCAACGAAACACAGAGGCAGTGTGGTTCCCTCCTCCCTTAGCTGTGTCCAGAACCAATTGACAGAGACAGTCTTCAGTGTTCCCCACAACACACAATTAGCTGAGTCAGTGCAAACAAAAACGAAATCTTCAGTGTTTCTTCTAAAACACACAATCAGAATAATCCAGAGGGGTAACAAAATCTTCAGTGTCTCTTCTAAAACACACAATCAGAATAATCCAGAGGGGTAACGAAATCTTCAGTGTCTCTTCTAAAACACACAATCAGAATAATCCAGAGGGGTTTGGTTCCAATCACCCAAGCGCAACGCGTAAAGCGGGAAAACGAGGCGCAGCTCCAAACGGGGAACAAGGTTCTCAACAGCGGTTCTCCACAGAAAGGTCCTGGAGAGAAAGTAGACCAGGAACAGCAATGGGGAAAAAGCAGGCAAATGCAGTTGTATTCCAGAACGACCCGACCACGATAGAAGGAAGGTCCAGGTATATAATAATAATCACAAACTATGACAGCTGCGTGATGGTAATTGATACTTGACCTAGAAGTGTGCGTTAGGCAACGGACCAATCATCACAGCACCCCAAGAAGCGTGTGGCGGGGAATGCACCAATCCTCACAGTACCCCCCCCTCCACGGGAGCCACCGTGGCTGGAGACGGGGACAGGGACCCGGTGAGGGGGGCCGGAGAAAGGGACAGGGAACCGGCGAGGGAGGCCGGAGATGGAGACAGAGGCCCGGAGAGGGGGCTAGAGACAGGGACACAAGGGGAACCCCGGGACGAAGGACTGGACGCCGCCTGAAGACACTGGGCATGACAGGAGGGGCTCCACCCCCTGATGGTGCCGGAGGACCAGGCGATGTGGGGCTCATGCAGCGCGAGCCAGGGCCGACCCAGGACTACTGGAACAAGAGGGGAGCTGGTAATGAAAAACTGGAGTCTCTCAACGTGGTTACCAGCCACGGTGAGGAGGACAGGACAGGTGCGTTGAGTGATGTCAGCCAGGCGGCGATGATCCAGCGCGAAAACCTCCAAGGGCCTCTCGAGGTCCTCAAGTGGAATGTTGGCCCGGGTGGCAAACTCAACGTCCAGGAAACTCCCATCAGCACCAGAGTCAATGAGTGCACCCACCGTCGCCCGCTGGTCCGCCCAGGCTAGGGTGACGCTCGTCAGACGGTCAGGTGGTGCACGGGTGTGGGAACAGGAAAAACGGCTCACCAGGATCTCCCGGGGTCCCGGCGAGCCTGGTCTTCTTGGCCGGGTAGGGCAATTGGAGACACGGTGTCCATCCTGGCCGCAGTAGAGGCAAAGGCCGGACCTGAGCCTGGACTCCCGTTTGGCCGGGCTAAGGCGGGTGCGTCCCAGCTGCATGGGTTCCTCCTTAGTCACAGCTCGGGAGGGAAAAAACCCACCAGTCACGGAGGGGGCAGGACGGTCAGCACTGTAGAGGCGGCTGCCGGGAAGGGGAGCCCCTGAGCGGAGGTCGATGGCACAGTCGTAAGGCCGGTGAGGCGGAAGGGCCTGAGCCCGGGACTTACTGAAAACCTCCTCGAGGTTGTGGTACTCTGGGGGTACGTCTGGGGGTCCCAGTCGTGCTCGCTCACGCCTTCTCTCCCGGAGGCGTCCGTCGATGCGGATAGCGAGGCTGATCAGGCCCTCGAGAGAATCTGGCTCCTCCCGGGTTGCGAGCTGGTCCCTTACTGCGTCGTTGAGCCCCCTCAGGAAGGTGAGACGAAGCGCTCGATCGTTCCAACCACTCTCCGTTGCGGCCAGTCTGAACTCCAGCGCGTAGTCTCTGACACTGCCACTGTCCTGCCGGAAGGTGCCCAACCGAGCTCCTGGGTCCCGGCCACGAGCTGGGTGGTGGAAAACCCTTCGGAGCTCTGCCACAAAGTCTGGGTAGGAGAAACAAAAATCGGCCCTCATAGCCCAGGAAGCAGTGACCCACTGTGCTGCTCGGCCCGTGAGCAGGTTAGTCATGTAGGCTACTCGGGCTCCCTCTGACGAAAAACGGCTGGGTTGATGAAGGAAGACCAACTCACACTGCATGATGAATGTGGCACAATCCTCGAAGTTACCCTCGAACAGACGTGGTTCGGAGAGACGGGGCTCCCGAGGTGCGAGGTCTGTCGCGGGTGGTGAGCTGGCTGAGACTCCTGGGACAGGTGGGGTTAAAAGCAGAGTGTTTAATGCTGCACTGAGAGCCTGTAGCTGGTGCAGAATATCAGCCTGCTGATACCCCTGGGTAGTCTGCTGGGTGGCCAGAGTGTCAAGGGCATCCAGAATAAACTGGACCTGGGCCCGGAGGTCCTGTAAAGCAGCCGCAGCCAGAGGGGTAACGAAATCTTCAGTGTCTCTTCTAAAACACACAATCAGAATAATCCAGAGGGGTAACGAAATCTAAACACACAATCAGAATAATCCAGAGGGGTTTGGTTCCACTCACCCAAGCGCAACGCGTAAAGCGGGAAAACAAGGCGCAGCTCCAAACGGGGAAGAAGGTTCTCAACAGCGGTTCTCCACAGAAAGGTCCTGGAGAGAAAGTAGACCAGGAACAGCAACGGGGAAAAAGCAGGCAAATGCAGTTGTATTCCAGAACGACCCGACCACGATAGAAGGAAGGTCCAGGTATATAAAGCCCTCTGGGGGGCTAATCACAAACTATGACAGCTGCGTGATGGTAATTGATACTTGACCTAGAAGTGTGCGTTAGGCAATGGACCAATCATCACAGCACCCCAAGAAGCGTGTGGCGGGGAATGCACCAATCCTCACACATAGACTTATAGCGCTGGCAGAGAGGGTACAATGATGGGTACAATGCCCGGCAGAGAATGGGTTAATTTAATTTGATTACTATTATATTTTATAATATGTAGTTATGATAATTTTATATTATGAGTCAATCGTATGTCATTGATCATACTTCAAAAAGTCACACACACCCTTTCCCTGTATTGGTTTCTTCCAAAAGTTGCAGCGCTCTCTGAGTGTAACGGTGTTGCTGAAGGGGTTATAATACGAGTCCCTGTCCCTTCATGTAAACATTTCATGTTCACAGGTGTGTTAGGTGAATGTGTATATGTGCTCAGGAAAGTATTGGTATTTCTGGAGTAATATAGTTAATCTGATGGTCATTTCAAAGTAATAATGGTCATTGGGGTAAGAGAGAGAGAGAGAGAGAGAGAGAGAGAGAGAGAGAGAGAGAGAGAGAGAGAGAGAGAGAGAGATTGAGAGATAGAGAGAGAGAGAGAGAGAGAGAGAGAGAGAGAGAGAGAGAGAGAGAGAGAGAGAGAGAGAGACTGATTAAAAAAAGTTGCAAAGGGAGAGAGATAGGCTTAAAATGGATTTGATGGTGTTTTTTTATTTATTTATTATCTGTGAAGCCCATCAAGACAGACAGACAGACAGACAGACAGTCAATGTGTGTGTGTGTGTGTGTGTGTGTGTGTGTGTGTGTGTGTGTGTGTGCGTGCGTGCGTGCGTGCGTGCGTGCGTGCGTGCGTGCGTGCGTGCGTGCGTGCGTGCGTGCGTGCGTGTGTGTGTGTGTGTGTGTGTGTGTGAACGTGAAAAAGGAGTCAGGTTGTAGGACAGGAAGCCATGTGCTCTGGTTTCCTGTGGAAGAGGAAGTTGATACATCAGTCATGCTCTGCTGGAATTACAGTACACACACGCACACACACACACACACACACACACACACACACACACGCACACACACACACACACACACCAGGGGCGTTTTTAGGGTTAGAAAACATTGGGGGCTTCAGCCCAGGGGGGTGGAGGGGTCCCCCCCCCCCCCTTTTTTTTTATTTTTTTTTTAAACACAGTAATACGCAATTTTAGAGTAATTAGAGATGAATACTGAAGAACTAGAATCATTAGAGGTTCTCAAAACCTTACACTCAAGGAGCAAAACATAGGCCCAGATTTGCACCCCTATAAGCACAATGTCAGCCTCACACTTTTTGCAAAACAATACACAGAGCAAAAAAGTATCTTGCCAGATCCAGCTAGGCAAAGAGATAATGTCTAGTATTTTCTGTACTCTATTTAAATTTTTTCAAAATTGTTTTTGTTTTACTGTCATTTTAACCTGTAGGCCTACTGGATACAGTATTTTATGTTTGTCTGATATTTGCTGAGCTTACAGTGTTATGCACATAGTAGCATGAAAACTGGGACATGTTTTGTTGTGATTCTCCATGTTGAAATGTTGACTGATTTGGTTATATGGAGAGAAAATTTATATTTTCATCAGTCTGCATCATTGATTTGGGTATATGGAGAGAAAATGTTTTTTTTCAGCAGTCTGCATCATTGATTTGGGTATATGTAGATAAATAAATTATATTTTCATCAGTCTACAGCATTGGTCTTGTGTAGTGTTTGGTGAATTTATTGTATATTTGCACATTCTCTGCGTACTTCACTTACAGTACTCTAATCACTGAGAAGCATAGCTGTCAACCCTACCGGTTTTTCCGGTATTCTCCTGTATTTTCAACACTCTTCACGCGCTGTTCACGGCTCACGGATTGGTACGTATTTTGTACTTATTATTTTTTACAAAATGGCTGCAATTCTCCTCCGTGACGACAGGTGGCAGCAGTGTAGATTAGACGTTATCACAGGAAGTCAGACCGTTGCGACCCGAAGAAGAATAACAGCGACGCGACCGGATAAAGCTCAGAGCTCAGGGGAGAGAGTAGACTGATGCACCGAGGCGGACCGAGGGTGTCAAATCAACTTAGCCAGTGTCTCTTGATTGCCCACTCTGTGGCTTTTGTCTCTGGAACAAAAGGTTTGCAAAACTTCTGTGGATAAAACAATACAAATGCAGGAATGTGTAAATGTGGTTGGTGAACAGCCGTTTGCTCTGCGCCTCCACTGTCCCCTCCTGCCATTCCTCCACAGATAGCATGCCTTCACTGACGCCCAATTTCCTGAATGCGATTTATACATATAAATTGATCCGTTTTAAAAGTTGTCGAGAATTGTCATGGTATGACAAATACAGTTACTGGTAACTCGCAGGCATTGCAGAGATATTGAGGAAAAACACAAAATCGCATTGGCTTTTTTTCTATCTCATTTTTCTCTGTAGAATGAATGAAAACTTTATTTAACAGATTGCAGAATGGGTACAATACAGTACGGCTCAATACAGACATACAGACATACAACACAGACATAATAGACACACACACTGTTCCAAAAATGATATTCCCATTTCCCACTGCTAAATTAATGACCATAGGTATTTTTTATAGCTTTTTCAAGAACATGGCATGTCTTTTTTTATCATGCATATCCTGTTACCTATATTTTTTTGCATTTTGCACAATCAATGCGGGCGTGACCACCTGCATTTCACTGTATGTGACAAATAAACCTCTTGATTCTTCTTGAGTTGTCGTATTAATATGTAGCCTACAGTGATGAAGGTATAAAGACACTGGTAATACATTGATTGATTGCTAACTTTAACAGATTGGTACAATACAGTATTGTGCAATACACAATTGTTAAGGGGATGCAGACCAGAGAAGGACTTCTTCCCCCATTTTCAATTCATCATAACATTTATGTATGAATTGTAAGATTTCAATAAATATGAACATGTTAATGCTACTACTACATAAACTGAATTTATACTGAATTTGTCTTACACACCTGTTCCACCCCAGGTGAAAATCAGTAAAAATGTATACCTAGGTAAATGGAATATTGCTCCACTTCTACAAGGGCTATTTGCATATTATTGGTATCTAGGAACATCTATGGACCTCAATGAATGTATTCTCAGTGTCAGAAATATTGTGTCTATTACTAGGCTTGCTTAAATTCTGATGAAACAAAGGAAAATATGAATTATGATTTTTCTTTTCATCTTTGACAGTGAATAAAACCATGATAATAATGACCAAACTTAAAAAACTGCCACTGAGCTCATTCAGTACCCTCTTGAGATCATGTGTACAAAAGATCTAAGGAAATTAATAAAGGGAATATGATCAAATTGAAGGTTTTGTATATACAGTACTGAATTCTCCCATCCGGACCAATGCAATTTGAAATATTATTATAGAATATAGAATATATGCTTATACATTACCTTATTATAGCCAATTCGCACATTTATATTTATATATTATATTTATCTTTCAAATGGCCGAGTTCAATTTGGATATAGTATCACCAAGCGTGCATAATAACTAAGGCTGTCAAATATATCACGTTAATATCGCGTTAACTCCCGATTCTATTAATGCCACTAATTTTTTTAACTCAAGATTAACTAAAAAAAACAATTTTTTTTTTTTTTTTTTTTTTTTTACTAGACTTCACTCAGGTGTATTATTGATGCTCTCATTGATACTATGTTTGTTTCTGAAGTGTGTGTGTGTGTGTGTGTGTGTGTGTGTGTGTGTGTGTGTGTGTGTGTGTGTGTGTGTGTGTGTGTGTGTGTGTGTGTGTGTGTGTGTGTGTGTGTGTGTGTGTGTGTGTGTGTGTGTGTGTGTGTGTGTGTGTGTGTGTGTGAGATATAGAGAGAGAGGGGGGTGAGAGAGATGAGGAAGGGGCAAAAGAGAAAAAGAGCTGGGAGAGTGTGTGTGTGAGGGAGAGAGGGGGGTGTGTGATTAATCAGCCCTTGTGTGTGTGAATGTAACAAGTTCCTAACGTTTTCTTTCCCCTATTATTTCATGCACACTTTATTCATTGTTTTAAATTATTATTTTCTTTTAAGTTATTTTGTGCATCACTCTGTTTTGAATTTGATGCAAATTTGCAATGCATGAGGGTCATCCTTTTGTGTTAAATGGCTGCACAAAGCAAGCATTTGTTGACTCGCATGTTGATAAGAGTATTAAAACTTGGAACTTGAAAAAGATCTGTTTAAGGTAAAAAAATAAATTAAAAATAAAAATGCGATTAATTTGCGAGTTAACTATGGACAATCATGCGATTAATCGAGTTAAATATTTTAATCGTTTGACAGCACTAATAATAACATATACTGATATTTAATGTAATCGACTGTACTTTTTTATTTCTCCCACAGTGTAATCATTTTGTAACTAATTTCAGATCTAATTATTCCTACATGATTACAATAGTGTGGAGAAACTGACTGCGTTTCAATATTTGTCAAAAACGTTACCTTTTGTAGCTTATTATCGCGAATCATAACAATTATTGATATGTTTCATTCAGAACGCCAAACTTTGAACGGCCATAGCGGACCACAGGAAGTGTAGTTTGGTGAAATTTCAACACTGGCAGATAGCTAGCGAGGTCCTCTTGAAAATGGCCGCAAAAAGATTCCAATTCTGATCGTTCAACATTTTCATTTCCGCTTCCGGGTCAAAAACGCGAGTTGAAAAAAATACTTAAAATGATATAAACTCACATTTAATCTATTGCTAAACTATTGCCAACCTAACGTTTTACATTCTACATGTATTTGTGACATAGTAGTGATAATAATACTTGAAAACGTTTGATTTTAAAAACGTTAATTTATTGGATCACTCATAAAAATATTAATATATGATAATAATGTCAAAAAGGGGTCGGTACCGACCCCGTGGGGTGGAACAGGTTAATGCAGGGATGTTCACAGCATTTCACTTTCAACCAGGTATCTGATTAATTTAATGTAGCAACTAGTTCACCCAGTCCTTGTTGGACTGATAAGTGGTTGCCTAGTGGAGATTTAGGATTCACTGACTGTAGACTGTAAGAAAAAAAGCTGCAAGAAAACTAAATGTCTGGCATCTATGGTTTCCAAATACTGTCAAATTACAGTAAAATCAAATGCATTTACAGATTACAACCTTTATTTAATGGTTAATATTTTGATAAAAGGTAATTTACTGTATTTTTATAGCATTTACACTCTACACAGTAGGAAAACAAAATAATACCGGTTTTGACCAGCAGATGGCAGCGACGAGGCAGCTCCATTGGGAGGGGGCGGGGCCGGGTGGGAGGGGGCTGGTTGAGGGGGCGGGGCCAGGAGAAGGGGCGTGGCTAAAACCTGCACGTTTTTTCAAATCGAAATGTTGACAGCTATGCTGAGAAGTAGAATTGCTAAATGTGTTTTAGGTTAAGCACAGCAGTGTGAGTAACTGGTTCAAACAGAATTAAGTCAAATAAAACGTGTGTTTCATATGGTAACAAAATGTAGTTTTTTTTAAATTAGTGTATGGTTTTGACAAGTGTTTAATTTAGCAAAGGATCTGAGTTGTTCTGATAATTGTGTGTGTGGTTGTGCTAATTGTGTGTTTTGAAACACTGGGCCCCGTTTTAAAAATCATGCTTAAGCAATCGAAAAAAAAAGTCTCATAAAAAAGATATTCGATTTTTGGGTATTTTCCTGCCTTTGGTCCGCTTTGCATTCACATCTCAAATGCAGGGTTCACTTGCAAGAGTGAATGAGCTTTCACACCACCCCAAACCAACCGGACTATCCGAGGAAATGAACCAGGGTTCGATTAAAGCTTATTATAGTTTATCACAGTATCATGAGCATGTCTTTGTCAGTGGACACTGGACATGGGTATGGATGGCTCCAGGTGCTGCTGCGTTAAAGTGCACATCTTCAATACCTATCTGTACTATTTAAAAGCACAGTGCAGGACACACTCAAAGGTTATCGCACCTCAGAGATGGCAGTGGACATGTATGACAGGACAAAGGCCATATGTAATGGCATCTTGTGGCACAAGCTCAGACCTCAGCTCAGGAGATCAGCTGAGACAGAGACTGTTCTATCCAGAGCTTGAGAGCAGGTTCTCATGAGTTGGATAACAACTTATGAGAGGCATACACAGGCATGTTATCCAGCCTCAGACCAGTTTCTCTCAGTGGAATTGCTGCAACCCCTCGCCACACATTACAATATCCAACTATTGCCAGAGGAGATCACAGTTGCAAAGTGTTTCCTGGTCAGGACAGGCAGAGATGCAGTCCCTACTATCCAAAGTGTCTTTTCCCTCCTGGATGATAATAATAATAATAATAATAATAATAATAATAATAATAATAATAATAATAATAATAATAATAATAATAATAATAATAATAATAATAATAATAATAATAATAATAATAATAATAATAATAATAATAATAATAATAATAATAATAATAATAATAATAATAATAATAATAATAATAATAATAATAATAATAATAATAATAATAATAATAATAATAATAATAATAATAATAATGTATTTGATTTATAAGGCGCCTTTCAGGATACAAAAAAAAAAGTCCACAAATCGGTGAATGAAAAAATTATAGGATCAAATGAAAACTACTTACTAAAAATGGATTAAAAGTACGTAAAACAAAAATACCAAACACCAACAAACATTCAGCACAGACAATGGGGATGCTGACATCTTAAAAAAAAAAAAAAGGTAAAAAAAAAAAAGTAAAAGAATGTAAACAATTTTCTTTTTTTTTTTTTTTTTTAAGGTCCGGGGCTAGGAGAAAAACATCCAGGCTAACCCAGTTAGCCCAGGGCTAACGACGCCACTGACACACACACGCACACGCACACGCACACGCACACGCACACGCACACACACACACACACACACACACACACCCCAGATAGCAAAAAATTAGTGAATCAACGTTGAAATAGGGTTCGGCAGAAATATTGAATCTATATTGAAGCCTGACATCGAAATTATACAGATCGTTGTCTATGACTTACATGTTGAATCAACGTTAGGTGTCAACCATAACTGATACTATATCAATGTTGATTCAACCATCATCTAAATGGTAATCTACATGCACATTTTAGTTGATTTTATATTGAATCAATGTTAGACATCAATGTTTATTCAACCATAATCTAAATGGTAATCTACATGCACATTTTAGTTGATTTTATATTGAATCAATGTTAGACATCAATGTTTATTCAACCATAATCTAAATGGTACTCTACTTGTACATTTGTAACTTGTACATCTACTTGTAACTTGTAAAGTTAAGGAATCAATACTGATTAATGTACATTTTACATTAAAATATTGCTGCTGATATGTATACATCATAACATTACATGTTTTTTCCTGCTGTTAAACACACTATTGTTAAATAAATAATAAAATTCTTATATGACCATATTTCCAAAAATGTGTGAACAAAAATGACAACATGGCTTTAATATGAAAATTAAGGGTCTCATATCATACTTCCAGTGACCATACCTTTTACACAAAAAAAATTACAGACCTTATAACAGGCTTTCATTAACAATACATATATAGCCACTGCCAGAATAGTGACACACGTAGTATTGTGTGTGGTGAGCACACGCATTCATGCACAACGAAGACAAGATTGCGTTGTCTCAATCATTTTAACTATAAATTTATGAGCTCAAAGTATGAGCTCACTGACTGAAATGTCCAACAAAAAGCATCAATTGTCAAATAATATTGATCACATTAACTAGACTAGATGTTTTTGAGGAAATTAGAAAGGGAACAACAACTTAACCCTTGTGTCTGATCAGATTCGTATTTGTTTGATAACTTTGCAGTGATTATGTTTGTAGCCAACATAATATGTGGCATAATCTTTTAATTATCTTGTATTTTTTTTTTTACTCTTCATAAATTGTTTATTCCACTTCAGCCCGATCATAACCACCACATATTCTTTTTTTTGTCATATTTAACAACTCTTTTCAGAAAAGTGGGAGTATTTCATTACAAAAATAATATAAAAAATGGTTATGATCAGGGCTGAAGTTGAATAAAATATTTATGGAAAAGAAAGTGGGAAATTATTTCAACATAATCTTTTTATGGAGTTTTTCAATTTAGTCCCCTAATAAGAGTATAATACTTTAGTTTTCAGACACAAGGGTTAAATAACAATGGCAGAGGATTTGAATTTAAACACAGTGGAGCTTAGATGATCTACAGTTGTCCACGACTTATCCTCCAAGGCATCTGCTATATAATAATCTTCAGATTTACTTAAGTGTTAATAGTAGGTTACAGCAGTAAGCATTAGTTTGCTCAGTCAATTATGGCCAATTCGTTTTATATTGTTTAATACAGTTAAATAAATAGATAAATGAAGCAATTTTTTTTTATTCCCCCCCCCCCCCCCCCCCCCCCCCACTGTACCGAAAATAATACCGAACCGTGTCTTCAAAACCGAGGTACGTACCGAACCGTGGATTTTGTGTACCGTTACACCCCTAATGTTTCTATAACTCTCTCCCATATAACTCTCTCCCATACCCTTAACACCAACCGCTGAAGTGCCCTTGAGCAAGGCACTAAACCCCCAACTGCTCCAGTGGAGTTGCTCAGTGGCCAACAGTGTCAGACTGTGGTTGTACTGGGGCCTAACAAAATTAATAGTTGGTTTCAGGTTGGTTGTCAGTTTGGCCATGGGTAGGTAGGGAATTTATTTTATTTGATTTTTTTATTTTATTCTTTCCCACGGTGACTATGGATAGGGAATTTCTTTATTTAATTAAAATGTTCACAACAACATGGATGCATGTACTCTGCCAGCATGTTTAATATCCATAATACTAAATGTTTGACTAAGATTTCTATGAAACTTTATAAAAAAAAAAAAAAAAAAATGATTTTTTTTTTTTTTTATAATTTTTTCTAAAAACTCATAAAATATATTGGGTTGCACCTAAGTCGGCAGGGTCGGTCGGCAACCTGAAACCAACTATTAATTTTGTTAGGCCTGGGCAGCTCCCAGGTGTGAATGGAACTCTGTGAATGTGAAGCAGGGCGTAGCTGAAAAAGAGCATCCGTGCTCAGCGAACCTACCCTGGGTAAATAAAGGTTAAAATAAAAAATAAAAAAATAAACACTGCAAGAACAGGCTGAAGCAGCAAGTCATTCAAGTAGATGCCGTCCATGGAAGAACAGTGTCCATGAGGGTAATTCCTTGTACTGTATGAACCAGGGAAACAGTGTGCTGGGGTACCCCAAGTTTGACTCTGGTTCGCTTGACAATTAAGTTTGGGTCACTTCGGTTCCAAGAACAGGCTGAAGCAGCAAGTCATTCAAGTAGATGCCGTCCATGGAAGAACAGTGTCCATGAGGGTAATTCCTTGTACTGTATGAACCAGGGAAACAGTGTGTGCTGTGCTGGGGTACCCTAAGTTTGACTCTGGTTCGCTTGACTTAAGTTTGGGTCACTTCGGTTCCTTGAGATGCCTCCCTCCCGGTCTGGCGCATAACGAAGCCACTTCTTGACAGTTTCGCTGTAGTCCTGGTCGGTCAGCTTGGGGTCAAACTGTCGAGCAGCAGCTGATAGACACAAAAATAAAAAAGTGAGGAAGAGAGGTGAGATGATGTACGATGATAAGAGCACCCCTCACTTCACACGAGTGTGATTTTTTTAAATCACTCAATTACTCACTCTGTAGGTCTACAGTAACAAGCTACAGTCAGCATCCAGTTAGACTGGACAGGAAAGAGAATTAAGCAATCGCCTAGCCTGACACCATCTAGGCAATACAATGTGTATCCATGCACCTCTAAAGCTCACCAATTACGTTGTCCATTTCTTATAGGTTGCACTTTCATCACTTTATTCCAACATAACACTTTTTTTTTAAGTTTTTGCAACAGCATAATTATATTCTGAATCACCAGCATCACCAGCATCACCACCTCACTACCTAAACTTAACCTATGAAGTAGTTTGCAGGGGAGGAAGCTCACCAAACATGCAGGCTTGTAGTGTGGTGTGCTTGAATGGCTTCTTGCTTTCTGAACAACGCTTGTCTTTCTTTCCAGCCCAGTTGAACCCACTGGCCAGGGCGTTGGTCATAGCAGTTTTCAACATCAGTCTGATCAGGTTCTCTGAATTGGTGCCTCCTACCAAAGCCAGGCGAGAAATCTAAATCAGAGAGAAGAAAATGAAGGCCCTGCGTTAGAAACAGCATAACGTTTATTTTATGAACACAGAGCAACCAACTTGTTTATACACACACTTTATGCATGCACTGATATTCCAGCCCATGCCAGTCATTAGGTTTAACCACATTAACCCTCCTGTCCATATGTAAACGGTATATTTGAACAATTTCAAAACGTTTCATAAATAGCAGATATACAAGCTCTAACACGTTTTGAACTAGAAAGTGCTAAACACATTTTTCCCCTGAACAAGACCACACTGAAACGATCTACATTTGATAAATGAATGCAGTTCAATAAATTACCATCTTTTGACGGACTGATTGCTCCATCAGTAATGATTCTGCCTCATTGAAGTCTTGTTCACTGGCGATTGGCAGCTGGAAGGGGAGCATAGTGGTTGTGGTGGCCACCCCGTGTCCCCTGGTCCCACCAGATATGTTGCCCTCAGCCAACTCGGTCTTGATGAACTGCACATCTCTGGATAGATCCTTCACCACGACAAGTAATTCAGCAAGCATTGAATTCATCTTCTGGATGGTAAGGTCTTCAGAAGAAGAGTTAAAATCATTAAGTGAGAAATAAAAATAAGCAGCAAATCACACGAGGAATTACACCATGTCCAATAGACTTGCCTTTCATAAGCTGCCCGTCATCGCCGGCCATCTGTCTATGCTGTGAAACACCAGATTGCCCTGAGCTGTATCCTGACATCGCTGTAGAAACAAAATCATAGTTATATATTTCACTATAGTTTGACTGCATTGGATCAAACTGGTGGTAGTTCCCTCTAAAATGGCATACCATTTTGTGCATGTTGTGAGAGACCAGGGGGACTGTAGTATTGCCCCGAGCTGCATCCCGACATCCCTGTAGAAACAAATCATTATATTTAAAAATACAAAATCTGACTTGTCAGTCAAATTAACATACATGTCATAATCACTAACACCGGTTCCTGACAGGCAGCAAGCGAGCGAACTGGAGACGAAATCGCACACGACACTGTCCTGATATGACGCAGCGCGTGTCCGAGTGTGTGTTACCTGGATTCTCGACCAATAAAAAGTGTTTAGGGGCGGGACTCGGCCGCGTAATCGCTCAACTAGAGACACAGCGAGCGAATATTTGAGGGGTGAACGACATCGCTGCTCAGTTCACTGTCGCTCGCGGCAGGTCAGGATAGTCTGATTGAAACGAATACATTTTAATCACTTTTTCTCGCTCGCTCGCGTCACTCTATGTCAGGAAGGGGTGTAAGGAGTTGTATCCCCGTCTCTCAAAACACTGTTACTGAAAGAGTACAGTATCATACCACTACTTGCACTTTGTCGATCTTGCAGCTGCTGGACATGTGAGGCCTGCTGCTGCTGGTGGTACTGTACAATATCAAATCCTGGCATCTCGGCTGAAACACAGTAGGAAATACACAAAGTTATTAGCAAATGACGCTATTGTAATCCCCCATGTGAGAAAATGTTTGATTTCCATTCAGCTGATTTCACGTGCACTGCCAAATACTACTTTAATAAAAATATCAAAGACAATGCGAGACAATACAGATATTTTAAACATGCCAGAATATTATGTTGTGAGATTGCTTGATAACTCACCATTATGTTGAGTTAGCGATTGCCGGTAGTTGCTAGTAACCAGATCTACAAAGGGGAAATGTAAAATAAGTTGCGACTCAAACATGGTGGAAATTGTGCTCAATATAAAAGCATTATGTACAACTACACATTTTTATTGTGACATTGCTTGCAAGTTGTGAAGGCTTTGAATTTTTGTAGTGGGCTGGCATGCACATTGTAAACATGTATTCTGTTGCATGCATGATGCCAGCGACCTGCCAGCAAGCTCCTCACAAGAACACAGATATGGGTTCACTTACTGTTATTTGGATCAGGAGTCTGCAACGAATCTAAATAGCTGTAGATCATGCCACCATCCAAAGAATCTAAAAAAGGTAAGCCAGGGTGAGAATTGAAGATGCTACAAATCATGTTTAAACAGTCATCTAGTTGGCATTTTAACATTCATAGCAACATACCATTCATTGTAGGCTCTTGGCCAACAACTGGAGGGTTGCCGGATCTTAGCGCCTTACGAGACCGGCTCGATTTTGGAGTCTGTCCTACAACATATTTTAGTTGGCATGTTATTCACAATGTATATATTTTGGGCCAACTATAGAATAACTGCAAGAAATGCAGAAGTCCAATCAAATTAAAATGCTCAATTTGTCGGTACATGGTCAGACTAATTTGTTTAACTGTTTATTATTATTATTATTATTATTATTATTATTATTATTATTATTATTATTATTATTATTATTATTATTATTATTATTATTATTATTATTATTATTATTATTATTATTATTATTATTATTATTATTAACTGTAGCAGTGATCATTTCCAAAGTGCCTATATAAAATAAATGCATTGCATCAATACCTGGGAAACCCACATCAGGTGCTTTGGCAAAACGTTTTCTTTTGGCGTCGCCACTCGAGTCATCAGAGTCCGAGTGCACATACTGCTGATTTGGCCTAAAAAAAAGTATATATATACACACATGTAATAAATGTAGTTATGATACTACGTTTATTAGTCAAGGCTAAAGTCTGAATACATAGGCCCTCAGGCCACTGTGTGTTATCCTTTTAGCACTACTTGCAACTACAACAGCAGTGCCATTATTTACAACACCCTAGGGAGAGTTGTCCCTTTAACAAAGTGAACACTGTACCTGGATCTTCTTTTCTGGCGGAGATCTCCTTCGTCCTCAGATTCAATTTCAGAGGTTGGACACATAGTTGAGGTGTACTTGGTCTCTCGTTTTTTGGCCTCATCATGGGTCTCTGGAAAGAGCAGAGAGAAAATGACAATTAACATATCTGCAGTCCAGTGTTTAACGAAAAAATATATGTACCTCTTATCATATGTGCATCGTCACAATTTGCGTCCTCACTTTTTGTGTATGTGTTGCACGAAATACTCACCACACGTAGTAAGCTCACGTACATCCTTATAGGTGATCCATTTATCATCTGGTTGCAGTCCATCTCGAAGGGTTTTTGTGAGCTTTATGTGTTTAGGGGGCCATAACACAGTCTGGTCTTTAGCATTAAACCAGCTCTCTAGAACTACTGCTGTCCCACCATTTGGGAACTGTACAACTGACCACAGCACCACCTCACCATTCATCTTCAAAGGGCTGAAATGAGAATTTACGGTACTAATAATGATCTCTCCTTACAAGCCATTCCCATACCGTCCTAAACCAGCCACAGGACCAAAGCAATATAATCCAGCCGAAAAGGGCTCTGTAGTCGTCGGTGTAGGTTATCCAGTGTACATATCCACACAGTTCTCGTCTAGGGCTCCTCGGATGGCGGCACAAGGTTAGGCCGCCCAGCCTGGATAAGCACACTAGCTCGGTACGATGAAACGTTGGTAATGCTGGTCACTGTAGAACGGTAGCCGCACGATACACTATACATAATAGACTAATACTTAATAATAGAATAGGTCGAACTCGACGATACAGCGTTAAACTCTGACACTTAAGCTATCAATTCGCACGCGGTCTCAAGGCTCTATTTTGGGGCAAAACGGGCCCACTTCACAGCACGTTGTATCGTGGTGAAGGCTTCAACTTATTGGGGTAACTAACTGCTGTATCCACCTGCAACGTATTTATACGTAAGGTGAATAATCTATAGTACCAGCCTTATTTCTGTCTGTAGTCGTCGGTGTAGGTTATCCAGTGTACATATCCACACGGTTCTCGTCTAGGGCTCCTCGGATGGCGGCACAAGGTTAGGCCGCCCAGCCTGGATAAGCACACTAGCTCGGTACGATGAAACGTTGGTAATGCTGGTCACTGTAGAACGGTAGCCGCACGATACACTATACATAATAGACTAATACTTAATAATAGAATAGGTCGAACTCGACGATACAGCGTTAAACTCTGACACTTCAGCTATCAATTTGCACGCGGTCTCAAGGCTCTATTTTGGGGCAAAACGGGCCCACTTCACAGCACGTTGTATCGTGGTGAAGGCTTCAACTTATTGGGGTAACTAACTGCTGTATCCACCTGCAACGTATTTATACGTAAGGTGAATAATCTATAGTACCAGCCTTATTTCTGTCTGTAGTCGTCGGTGTAGGTTATCCAGTGTACATATCCACACGGTTCTCGTCTAGGGCTCCTCGGATGGCGGCACAAGGTTAGGCCGCCCAGCCTGGATAAGCACACTAGCTCGGTACGATGAAACGTTGGTAATGCTGGTCACTGTAGAACGGTAGCCGCACGATACACTATACATAATAGACTAATACTTAATAATAGAATAGGTCGAACTCGACGATACAGCGTTAAACTCTGACACTATCAATCAACAGCTATCAATTTGCACGCGGTCTCAAGGCTCTATTTTGGGGCAAAACGGGCCCACTTCACAGCACGTTGTATCGTGGTGAAGGCTTCAACTTATTGGGGTAACTAACTGCTGTATCCACCTGCAACGTATTTATACGTCTTAGCGGTGACTTTGAACTAGACATTGGGGGTATGGCCGTGGCGCCTAGGGGGGTCGCTGTCCAATAGGAGAATGAATATTATGGTCTGGCCTGTACTAGGTAAAGGGATATTCCGTGTATATGTACAAAGAATATACAAGGGATATCAGACGATATACAAATACTATACAATATATCTCAAGTAATAAATATATATATTCGGTTTAATCTGACCCTTTGTAACAGCTGCCTCCTAATTAGTCCGCACACATTGCATTTTTGAAGCATTTAAAGGAAAACTTAACATTTTGTGAAATTAGCTTATTTGACATCTTCCCTGGAGTTATAAGAAGATACATACCTTTTTCGTCTCTCTGCATGCATTGGGCTTAGGGAACGCCTGGACAGTTAGCCTAGCTTAACTTCATCACTGGAAGTGGGGCAGACATCTAACCTAGTTCACTACAGTCAGGAAATATACTCCAAATACAATCAAAATACAACTCCCAAACGTTCCCGTAAACATGTTGTGACCTGTGTATTTACCACGTCTCCCAGTCACACAAGTCACACAAGTCTCCCAGTCACACAAGTCACACAAGTCTCCCAGTCACACAAGTCACACAAGTCTCCAAGTCACACAAGTCACACAAGTCACACAAGCCCAAGTCTCCAAGTCACACGAGTCACACAAGTCTCCAAGTCACACAAGTCTCCCAGTCACACAAGTCTCCAAGTCACATGAGTCACACAAGTCTCCAAGTCACACAAGTCTCCAAGTCACACAAGTCACACAAGTCCAAGTCTCCAAGTCACACGAGTCACACAAGTCTCCAAGTCACACAAGTCTCCAAGTCACACAAGTCACACAAGTCCAAGTCTCCAAGTCACACGAGTCACACAAGTCTCCAAGTCACACAAGTCACACAAGTCCAAGTCACACGAGTCACACGAGTCACACAAGTCTCCAAGTCACACAAGTCTCCCAGTCACACAAGTCTCCAAGTCACATGAGTCACACAAGTCTCCAAGTCACACAAGTCTCCAAGTCACACAAGTCACACAAGTCCAAGTCTCCAAGTCACACGAGTCACACAAGTCTCCAAGTCACACAAGTCTCCCAGTCACACAAGTCTCCAAGTCACATGAGTCACACAAGTCTCCAAGTCACACAAGTCTCCAAGTCACACAAGTCACACAAGTCCAAGTCTCCAAGTCACACGAGTCACACAAGTCTCCAAGTCACACAAGTCACACAAGTCACACAAGTCACACAAGTCACACAAGTCCAAGTCACACAAGTCACACAAGTCACACAAGTCTCCAAGTCACACAAGTCACACAAGTCTCCAAGTCACACAAGTCTCCAAGTCACACAAGTCACACAAGTCACACAAGTCCAAGTCACACAAGTCACACAAGTCACACAAGTCTCCAAGTCACACAAGTCACACAAGTCTCCAAGTCACACAAGTCTCCCAGTCACACGAGACTCATGTGACTGGGAGACTCGTGTGACTTGTGTGACTGGGAGACGGGGTAAACACACAGGTCACAACATGTTTACAGGAACGTTTGGGAGTTGTATTTGGAGTATATTTCCTGACTGTAGTGAACTAGGCTAGATGTCTGCCCCACTTCCAGTGATGAAGTTAAGCTAGGCTAACGGTCCAGGCGTTCCCTAAGCCCAAAGCATGCAGAGAGACGAAAAAGGTATGCATCTTCTTGTCCAACTCCAGGGAAGATGTTAAATAAGCTAATTTCACAAAATGTTGGAGTTTTCCTTTAAGCGTTTCAATTGGCCAGCCAAACATGTTATCTGTGTACATGTAATATTGTACTAATTGTGTATTTATTAATGAGGTAAGTTATGCCCCGAAATCCGACGTTAGAGTCAGTGTGTCAATATAGTTACTGCACTTTAGCTTTGTAGGGCAGTATGGTTATGCTGTTAAATGAAGTAGTGGTATTGCAATGGCACCATCTCCGTCTGGAGAGAGAAGACATTTGCGCTTGATATAGCGAAGTTTACCTATCCCTATATCTTCTTGCAAGCCACTGACCTTGTATGTACCAATGTATGATGATTCACAGGGATACATGTAGTATGGCTGTTTGTGTCTGTACTTTCTGTAAATTATATATACCTCTTCCTCTGATTTAAGAATATTCTCTACTAATGCAAATCCATCTCCAACCTCAATACAATTGTCTCCTTTCTTTGTGGACAAAGTAAACCGATGAGTGGAGACCTTCCTGTACTGTTGTGAAGAAGTAAACTGTGGGGGGACAGGCCCATCAGTGTGAATATTACGCAAAATTGGATCATCTGTGGGACATGGGGATCCAACATGTGGAATTTCAGACAACCTTTTGTACAACCTGTTGTAGAGGCTGATGTGGCTTGCGTAGAAGATGCTTAATTGTCCAAGATAGTTCTCAAAAGGGAATCCTGAGATATTATCTAGAGTGCCAAACTTCCTGTATTCCTCAGCCAAATGAATAAGCTGGTGTACATTGTACACAATTTCACCTCTTCCATACACTGTCCCAAAGTGTTCAACAAAAGAAACCATCAACTTGTGCGCAAAGGCCAACATTTCCTCAGAAATACTAGGGGACAGCAACAAGTACATTCCAACAGAAAACAACATGAAGTTGTCATACAGCTCACTGGGGAGGGAATCCTTCAAAACAACAGGACCCCAATACAACATGAAGGATCGCAACTCAGTAGCTTTCCAGCGATCTAACTCTGACAGTTCCCTTGGTTTACGGTTAAATTCACAAGGCATGTAGGGACGTAGCTTTAGCAGTTTACCTGAAATGGCTTGTACAGTTTTGGAAGGGACCCTTGTTGCCAAATTCTTCCCCTTTAACCATATATTAAGCAGTTTCCTTGTAACTCCGAGACAACAGAGATGCATGTAATCAGTTGGAAACATAGAAACCATCTTAACTAAACCTGTTAAAGGGCTCGTCCCATTGTGATGTGCCTCATCAACCATGTCTGAGAAACTGGAGTCTGTCCTAAGTCTGACTTTTGTTTCAGTATATGTCATTTTATTTCTCCATACACCCTCCTGAAAACACTTGTCACAACCAGAATAGCCATTAAATGCCTTGGTCTGCTTAATATAAGCTCTAGCCGGGGCATCACAAATGAAAGAAGAAATCTGTACATCAAATTGCTTGTCATTATAAATAATGCCATTAGACAGTACATTCTGAAGATCTTTGACAAACTGCTCTAGGT